>NC_045440.1:60161717-60189440 GCF_002776525.5 Piliocolobus tephrosceles
TTCTTTCTTTCTTTCTTTCTTTCTTTCTTTCTTTCTTTCTTTCTTTCTTTCTTTCTTTCTTTTTTGAGACAGAGTCTCCCTCTGTCGCCCGGGCTGGAGTGCAGTGGCCGGATCTTAGCTCATGCAAGCTGCCTCAGCCTCCGAAGTAGCTGGGACTACAGGCGCCCACCACCTCGCCTGGCTAGTTTTTGTATTTTTTAGTAGAGATGGGGTTTTACCGTGTTAGCCAGGATGGTCTCGATCTCCTGACCTCGTGATCCGCCCGTCTCAGCCTCCCAAAGTGCTGGGATTACAGACTTGAGCCACCGCGCCCGGCCTCCCCTTTTATTTTTCTTTCTGAGTTTACTAATTAAAACATGAGTTGAGAATAGTTAATAGAAGGACCTAACAATCTTGATTTTTTTTCATTTTATAATCCAAATATATTGTCCTTTATATTTATTTGCTTATTTGTCACCATCTTCTGGATGAAGGCAGAGGCTTGATGGCCCTGGTCTCTTTTCTGTGTCCAGAGCTAGAACCAGCCTAGCCCATAGGAGAGGTTCAGTAATATTGTTGTTAAGTGAAGTAATGAATTAACAACTTGGAAACAGCCTGGAATCTTTGTTTTCTATTGGATGTAACTACTTTGCATTACTAAGTCTATTAACTGTTTTTGGTGGAGTTTATTGGATGATGATATGTACTGGCTAAAAATTACAAAACATGTTTCCCCAAAGTCACAACCTTGCAGTTCTACAGAAAGGACATACCATTCCCATTTACCTTGAGAGACTGTAGGTATACTGTTGGATTATTTTAGGTATATTTCATGCAATCGTATATTTTGAAAATAAGGAAGGAAATAGAGTTTAAGAGTTAAGTTTTCTCTCTGTGATGTTTTGTTTTGGTAACAGTATATATTAAATTGAAGGGATTGTTGGCATATACAGAAACTTGGAGGAACAAATTTTTTCATTTGTTAGATGAAATGCAAGTCCACTTAGAAAACAGTCTTCCTGCATTTCCCTCATGAGAAAATAGTGAATGACTAAAGAATAAAGAGTTACGGATATTGACCTTTGAAACTCTCCCCAAAGCTTTGTGACTACTGATGGGATGACATGAAAAGTCATTTCACTTATAATGAGATACAAAGTCGGTCTGTCTTCTTTTAAAACCTGGCATTTAAAAACACATTTACTTCTATTATGTCCTGGCCTAACCTGCACAGGCTATTGCATATGACATATTACCCAAGCAGATGTTTTAGACAACATGCTGGCAGTGATGCAAGTAAAGAATAAAGTTTATAGTTTTGTTTCTTCAATCTCAGAGTCACACAATTGAGAAAGCTTTTTTATCTGGCAATTTTTGCAAATGTTATGTAAACTGCCTATTAATTTTATGCCTACTGTGCAGCAGAACTCTTTAATATGAAGAAATGGGAGAAAATAGACATCTAGATGATTTTCTTCCATAAGATGTCTTCTCACCTTAGAAAAATCTTTTGTAGCCAATTTGCTTCTGACCTTATGAATGAGGAGGCTGGTTAGAGGGACATGCAGATGTTTGGGGACTTGTATTTCTTGACACTAACGGGGGTGGAGAGGGAAAAATGAGAAGAAAGATATGATGATAGGAATTTCTATAGTTGTATTATTTGAGCAACTACCTAGACTATTCCTAGGTTATAGAAAAAGTGTGAGGTTTTAAAAGAACTGTTCCAGGGAAATGATTGCATTCATTTTACTGTCATGACCTCTACTGCAATTTATATTATGAACTCAAAATAAGCCTGTTTAATATTTCATTAAAATGTATAAAGTATAAACATACAGTATTATGTTACATAATGCATTTGCAAGTTTATGCTCAGATGTGGAAGATTTCTGTATTCATGAAGGAATGACCTTCATACCCCAGTGGAGGATCACCAGTTTATGCAATTCTATGACATTTTTATTTTATTTATGTGCCGAATGAAAATATGACATTCCTATCATCTTCTTTAACAAATGTATTATCTATCAGAGAGGGCACAAAACCATCTCTGTTTTCACTGGGTGGTTGGCACAAATATTTGTCCCAGTGACTTAGCAATGCCACCTTCACCTGTGTACGTGCTCAAGCATTTGCATTTGTGTTTCTGAAGTTCACTTTTCCTTATCCAAATGTGTAGAATAATCATTTGAAAAATAGGAAAAAAAACCTATGAGTTTTATGCTATGTAATCAATAGGAAACGTTCCTAAATAGCAGATAAGTGGAAATTAGGGAGATGACAGGAAAATTAATTAATCCCAAATCAATTAAACACCTCCACCACCACAATAAAATCAGAATGTCTGAACAATTTCTGAGTTTCACATGGATAATTCAAGATAAACAGATGTTCATTTAGCACTATGGTTTCCTGTCTCCCAAGCAGCATTGATTCTGTTCTGATCAATCTTTAGTTTTGAATTTCTAACCAATGGAAGGCCTTGAAAAAAGCAAACCATCTATGTGAATTGGCTGTTTTTGTAGGTGGCAGGACAAAAGTTGTTGATTTGGATTCAGAAAATACTTAGTTATAGATTAAGGGTGAAAAAAAATCAATGTTTTAAATTGCTTGGTAGTTTTGACTCTGAGCCTAGTGGGACCTAGAGTCTCATAGAGTGAATGTATTGAAGGAAATAGGGTAGAGAATAAAGTTTATATTTTGTTTCTTCAATCTCAGAGTCACACACATGAAGAAAATGCAAATGGACCTCATGAGAGGCTGTCAGGCTCTGTCTCTCTGGGACCTCCAGATCTCTTCTGAGCATTGTTTCAGATTTTCACTTCCTTTGAAGATTTTCTCATGATTTCTATGCATTTTTATTTTTCATGACTTCTATGCCAAAATTTGATCACATGGGCACCGGTACTAGAGTCTCTTCCAGTTTGGCAATGACCAAAGACTAATTGTAGTCTCTCTGTACCAATTCACAATTCCCACATTCAAGGTTCCCAACTCCCACCTCTTCCCTTCCCTTCCCCATCTGGGTCGGGGACAGTTTAGTTTCCATCAGGAATGGGCAAGAGTTCTGGCTTTTATTACCCTCTGGTAGGTTGTGGGAATTCACTCTTCCAGAAGATGATGTGGGCAGGTCTAGTCATGAAAACCTGTGAGATTTTAAGACACTTCTAGAATATCAAATCATATAACTTTACATCTAGATTGCTCTGTAGCCCCCTATCTCATCTTAAAAAATAGGAGGAGATTATCAATTTTTAAAATTGGTAGCTGACTTTAGCTTCAGGTAAACAGCTCTCTCTTTTTTATCAAAACGAGAGCAAAACTAAGTGCAGCAAAATACATTCTTTTGATTTTCGTGAAATAACTTTCCTGCTAAATTATTCCTCAGAAAATTGGCTTAGTGTAGTGAAAGCTCCCCCAGTAAAGCTCAATATAATTATTTGAGAGAAGTATTGTTTTACTGAATGGTTATAATGTACTCTGGGGGAATAATCATGATTTAAGTACAATTAATCTGACTAGCAGCATTTTCCACAAATACTGCAGATGTAGTCTAACCAAATATTACAGCTCCATTTAAAATATACGTATATTATTTCCCCTTTACATTTTTTCCTTTAAACATTTTAACTGAGGTGGAATTTATACAACATAAAATTAACCACTTAATCCCTTTACATTTTCAATAGAGTTTAAATGTCAGGCTTGAAAAATAATAAAATTAAAAAAGAAAAACAACTCTAAGCAATAACAATCAATGGAAAAGAGTTTTAAACAAATGGATTCGCTACAGGAGGCTTAAGGGAGACGGACTGCCTCCAGCAGCAACAGCAGGAGAGAGAAGGGAGCAGTGAACCCTTTTCCCCAAACCCAGAGGAGTTCAAGAGATAGATGGCTTCATCCCTAACTGTGTTAGAAGTTGTCCTGTCTCTGGAAGCTAACTCCATATGGTGATCCGTTAACTTAAATGCTGGAGGGAAGAAATGGCTTAGAACATTTAAGACATTGAAAGTTTCATTGTTCCACGTATATATGGCTATAGAGGAAGCTTTTAAAAAAAATCAGATTATTCAGCCATCGACTTGTAATCCCAGCTCACTGACACTAATGTGTTGAAATTAATTTGCTTTATACAAGGTTCTTACACATCATATATACCATGATTAAGCTTTCAAACCCAATTATTCATAACACCTTAGCTGAAGTTAATCTTAAAAACATAAATAGATTGTCATTGTTTTCATATTACACTTTCAACAGTAAGAACAACATCAGACAACAATCCAAGGTGTTAACATAGCTCCCAGCCCAATAGGGCCAACCTCAATTTCCACCACTTTTCTCCTAACTCTCTTTTCTCCAGCCACATGGGCCTTTTTCCTAGTCCTAGAAAATACGAAAGATACTCATTTCTACTATCTTCATTTGGATTGTTTGCTCACTTCATTTAGTCTCCTTCCAATGCCACCTGATAAGAGAATTATTTCGATTAGTCTATTTAAAGTAGCACCCACGCCCCTCCCCCACCCTTTTTTTTTTTGAGACGGAGTTTCCCTCTGTCGCCCAGGCTGGAGGGCTGTGACTCGATCTCAGCTCACTGCAAGCTCCGCCTCCTAGCTTCACGCCATTCTCCTGCCTCAGCCTCCCGAGTAGCTGGGACTACAGGCTCCCGCCATCACACCCAGCTAATTTTTTTGTATTTTTAGTAGAGAGGGAGGTTTCACCGTGTTAGCCAGGAAGATCTAGAACTCCTGACCTCGTGATCCGCCCGCCTCCGCCTCCCAAAGTGCTGGGATTGCAGGCGTGAGCCATTGCGCCTGGCTGATTCTTTACATTTTGATAGTGCCTTACTTTTTCTTTATAATACTCATTGCCACCTGATATTACTTTTTAAAATGTTTCTTTATAATACTCACTGCCACCTGATACTACTTTTTTTATATTTCTATTTTTTTCTCCTCTGTTGGAACATAAACACCTTGAGAGCAGGGACCTTGTTTGTTTTGTTCTCTTAACCCACAGCGTCTAGAATAGAATCTGGCACATAATGGGTACTCCAAGGGTTAGGCTGTAAAAACTTTGTGTTATCAGTTCATGGCAAGATAAGTGCATTGTGTGAAAAAAGCATTTGGAAACTTTTGTAGCAATTTGACATTGATAGTACATTCAAGCATGGGATTTTGTAGATTAAAATTTATCAGCCCACGGTGAATTGAGGAAAATTAAAAAAAAAAAAAAAAAATGGTTCTTCAGCTAGAAAGTTTGAGAAGTACAACCCTCCTCCTACCTACTTTCGTTAAGACACCTCTTAACTTAGATGGTGGAAAGTAAATCCTCCAAAAAGATTCCACTGGTCTGTGCTACGTAGGAATTTGAACCCCAAAGTGTAAAATCTGCTGCTGGATCTTGCCCCATATGTCATTAAAAAAGAACCCCAAGGCATGGCTGTCCTCTTTGTATTTTGGAGACAACATATCCCACATGTGGGTGTGCAGCTCTGATCAATATAACAAGTAACCTGCCAGAGAAGGCTCTGCAGTAGGTCCATACTGCAGAGAGAATCCAGCTGAACTTTGTGGCAACTCGGAATTCTTTTTGGAGCATCTAACAATTACCCGCTGGAGAATAACAGAAGAGGGCTCTAGGGCTTTAAAATAAAATCATGCTGTATTTTCTAGAAGCTCAGTTTCTGTTTGCTAAACAACTACTAATTTGCTAAAAGATCCAAATAGAAACAGAACACATGACTTTGGGCCATCAATGACCAAGTAGGTCAAGCCATTCAGGATGAAGTGGGTGTTATGTAGTTTACCAGGCCACGACATTGGGGGCAAACAGCAGTGATATATTAATATTGTGATTGGAAAACATACACATATACATTTTCTCAGCAATATATATAGTACAATATTTTAGCAATAATGGCTAATAGGCACATAACATATAACAATTAGCTCTAAGTATTAAAAACAAAATCTGAAAGCAACTGAGTGAAAAGAATAACCTCCAAACAGTAACCTAGAGTATATATTCACTGAAAGTACCCTACAAAAATTAGGGGAAAATAAACATTTTCAGACATACAAAAACTGAGAACATTTATCAGTAGCAAACCCAAATTAAAATTAAAATAAATAATTTTCCTTATGTAGAAGGGATTTTTTTTTTTTTTTTTTTTTTTTTTTTTTTTTTTTTGAGACAGAGTCTCACTCTGTCACCAGGCTGGAGTGCAGTGGCGTGATCTTGGTGCACTGCAACCTCCGCCTCCTGGGTTCAAGCGATTCTCCTGCCTCAGCCTCCTGAGTAGCTAGGATTACAGGTGCCCACCACCACACCCAGCTAATTTTTGTATTTTTAGTAGAGACGCGGTTTCACCATGTTGGTCATATTGGTCTCCTACTCCTGACCTCATGATCTGCCCACCTCGTCCTCCCAAAGTGCTGAGATTACAGGGGTGAGCCACTGGGCCTGGCCAGAAGGATGATTTTTTATGGCAATTTAGAGACACACGAAAAAATCATGGCAGAATAAGTTGCAAATATATAGATAAATGTGAATTGACATTGGCATATATGTAATAATAACAATAATAAATTGACTTAAAATATATGATACACAATGTATGACAGAGATGGAGTATATAATGCTAAGAGTTCTAATATAGTTTAATTATATACAAAATCATGTGTATTAATCTATGATAGACATTTGTAAGCTAAAAATGTATGTGATTCTTAGAATAACTACTAGTAAAATAGTAAATTGATGTATAACTAACAATTTGTAATGAGTAAGTGAAATAATAAAATTACATATTTGAGTTAAAATAATACAAATAAAAAGGAAAAGGGGGAATGAATGACTGTTGGAACAAATAGAAAGTGAAAACAAATAGTAACTTGGTAAATTTAAACATTCAAATTTCAGCAATCACATTAAATATGTTACTAAATATATTAATTAAGTGGCAAAAAATTTCAGATCTAAAAAATACGTACCATTTGCTGCTTATAAGTGACTCATTTGAATATAGGATGTCAGAAGTGTTGAAATTAAATTGACAGATATATTATGTTATGTAAACAATATCTAAAATATATTAAACTAAAGATTATGAGTCTTTTTATAATAATGAAAAGGTTTACTAGAAAGATTTAATAATCATAAATGTACACCTAGTTTAGCAAATATGTAAAGTAAAAATTGGCAGACCTAAATTAAGAAGTAAATAAATTCACAATAATAGCAAAAGATTATAGCACATCTGTCAGTAACTGGGAGAACATCCTGACAAAAAATCAGTAAGGATGTAGAAGATTTAAATAACAGAACTAACAACATTGATATAAATGATATATGTATTAATACAACATTGCATGTAACAACTATGAGATATATGTGCTTTTCAATTACATATGGAACATTTACAAAAATTGACCATATACTAGGCAACAAAGTAGGTTTCAACAAATTTTGAAAGATTTCAATCATATGTAGTAAAGTATATCAAAACTTGTTGGATACAGTTGAAGCTATGATTAGAACAAAGTACACAGTCATATAGCAGAAGGGAAGATAGGTTAGAATCAATTTTTATTAGCTATCTAAAGAACTTAGAACAGCAAGTTAAATCTCAATGGAATTAAAGAAAGGAAATATAGAAAACTATAGAGCCAAATGGCTTCCCCAGGAATTCAATCAAAGACTTGAGATGATCTACAGATTCAGCCCAATACCAATGAATTTTCCAGAAAATATATTAATGAATATTGGCAGATGTTTCCTGGAATTCATATGGTAATTGAAAAGCCAAAAACGGATGAGAAAATCTTGAAGAACGATAACTAAATAGAACTATTTACTTATTTAGATTTCAATACTTATTTTGTAGCTATCTTAATAAAGACAATGTGGTATTGCGTCCGGAATTGGTGGATTCTTGGTCTCGCTGACTTCGAGAATGAAGCCGTGGACCCTGATGGTGAGTGTTACAGTTATTAAAGATGGTGTGTCCGGAGTTTGTTCCTTCTGATGTTTAGACGTGTTCAGAGTTTCTTCCTTCTGGTGGGTTGGTGGTCTCTCTGGCCTCAGGAATGAAGGTGCAAACCTTCGCAGCGAGTGTTACAGCTCATAAAGGCAGCGTGGACCCAAAGAATGAGCAGCAGCAAGACTTATTGAGTGAAAGAACACCGCTTCCACAGTCTGGAAGGGGACCCCAGCAGGTTGCCACTAACTGGCTAGGGCAACCTGCTTTTATTCCCTTACCTGACCCCACCCACATCCTGCTGATTGGTCCATTTTACAGAGAGCAGATTGTTCCATTTTGACAGGGTGCTGATTGATGTATTTACAATCCCTGAGCTAGACACAGAATGCTAGACAGAAAAGTTTTCCAAGTCCCCATTAGGTTAGCTAGATACAGACTACTGGTTGGTGTATTTACAAACCTTGAGCTAGACACAGAGTACTGATTGGTGCATTTACAATCCTTTAGCTAGACCCAAGAGTGCTAGACAGAAAAGTTCTGCAAGTCTCCACTAGGGTACCTAGATACAGAGTACTGATTGGTGTATTTACAAACCTTGAGCTAGACACAGCGTGCTGATTGGTGTATTTACAATTTCTCAGCTAGACATGAAGGTTCTCCAAGTCCCCACTAGACTCAGGAGCCCAGCTGGCTTCACCCAGTGGATCCTTCACCCTGGCTGCAGGTGGAGCTGCCCACCAGCCCAGTGCCATGAACTGGCACTCCTCAGCCCTTGGGCGGTTGATGGGACCGGGTGACACAGTGCAAAGGGCAGCGCTCCTCGGGGAGGCTTGGGTAGCCCACCTACTTGGGGGGTGGGGGGTGGGGGAGGGAGGCTCAGGCATGCCGGACTGCAGGTCATGAGCCCTGTCCTGTGGGGAAGCAGCTGAGGCCTGGCGAGAATTCGAGTGCAGCTCAGGCGGGCCGCACAGCTGGGGGACCCAGCACACCCTCTGCAGCTGCTGGCCCAGGTGCTAAGCCCCTCACTGCCCAGGGCAGCAGTGCTGGCTAGCTGCTCTGAGTGCAGGGGCCCGCGGAGCTCACACCCACCCAGAACTTGCGCTGGCCCACCAGCGCAGCCTGGAGCCCTTTTCCCGCCTGCACCTCTCCCTCCACACCTCCCAGCAAGCAGAGGGAGCTGGGTCTGGCCTGAGCCAGCCCAGAGAGGGGCTCCCACAGTGCAGTGGCGGGCTGAAGGGCTCCTCAGGTGCCACCAGAGTGGATGCCGAGGTCAAGGAGGCGCTGAGAGTGAGGGCTGCTAGCACATTGTACAAAGAAAGACAAAGCAACCAATGGAACAGAATAGAGGGCTCAGATATATACAAATATATGTGAAGTCACTTGGCTTATATTGATGGTACCTCTGCAGAAAAGCGAGCAATGGACAGTCTTTCAATAAATGGGTCAATTGGGTATATACATACACAAAAACAAAACTTGGCTTGAAATTACATCATAGATAAAAATCAATTTCTGGTATACTGTTGCCCTAAATATTGAAAGTATAGCAATAAAGTTTCTAGAAGATAATATAGTGGAGTATTTCAAAGTTATAAGGTAGGTAAGTATGCCCTGAATAAGAAAAATAAATTACTGGTCATAGAGGAAAACACTGATAAAACAGATGATTTTTTCGACCAGGCACAGAGGCTCATGCCTGTAATCCCAGCAGTTTGGGAGGCCTAGGCGGGCAGATCACAAGGAGATCGAGACCATCCTGGCTAACACGGTGAAACCCCGTCTTCACTAAAAATAACAAAAAAATTAGCCGGGCATGGTGGTGGGCGCCTGTAGTCCCAGCTACTCGGGAGGCTGAGGCAGGAGAATGGCGGGAACCCGGGAGGCAGAGCTGGTAGTGGGCTGAGATCTCCACTGCACTCTAGCCTGGGCAACAGACCGAGACTCTATCTCACAGAAAAAAAAAAAAAAAAGTTTTTTTTTCTACTAAGACCTTTGCAACACATAAACCTTCAGAAGGCTTGTCCCCAGAATGCATGTAAAGCTTCTACAATGCAAATAGAAAAAATTTAAATATAGGCCAGAAACTTCTAGAGGAACTTATGAAAAGAAGATTTCCAAAGAGATAATAAAGGTATCAAAAGGTGCTTAACCTTAGCAGTTATCAGGAAAACATGAATTAAAATTTGAGACACCACTGCACTTCCATCAGTATGACTAAAAATAAAAAGACTGGCAATATCAAGTGTTAGTGAGGATGTGAAGCTAACTGTGATGCTCTTCTGCTGGTAGAACAAAAATTGTATAATGCATTTGAAAAATTGTTAGGCAAGAGTTACTAAATTTGAAGGCACACATGTTCTACAACCTAGCAGTTTTATTCTTAGTTATATTCCCATAAGAAATACGTATATATGTGTACAAAAAGGCATAAATAAAAAGTCACAATAGTCCCAAACTACAAACATCTCATATACCCATAAACAGAAAAATGGAAAAATAAATTGCACTTTATTCATGCAAAGGGATACTATACATCAATGAAAATGAACAAACTTATATAAAGTAATATTGATGAATCTCATGAATATGACATAGGATGACAAAAATACATAAAATAACTCAAACTGTAGGATTCCCCTTATACAACATTTGAGCACAGGTAAAACCAGTATCTGGTATTAGACATCAAGATAGGGGTTCCCTTTAGTGAGGAAAGAGTGGTCACAAGAGAACTCCTGGAGTGCTGAAGATGTTCTATTTCTTGACTTCTGGGGTAGTTACATGGATGGGTTCATTTTGTGATAATTCATTAAACTATCCACATATTATTTGTACCCTTTTCTGTGTGTATACTTTAATAGGTATTTTATGTGTCATCATTAAACAATCTATTTTACTACGAAGCAGAGAATACAGATTACTACTTATCTATTGACAACTAAATGAGCACATTAGAGAATAGTCAAAGTTCCTTCCAGGAAATAGGATGTAACCACAGATTTGCCCCTTACTTAGCCGAGACTAGAATCATTTGTAAATCTATATCAACACTTGACAATGTTTTTTCAATTTTTTAAAAAGGTACTAATAATCCCTTATTACTTACGTCCATTATGACTCTTGGGTAATTTTTTAGTTTTGCCTCATGATCATTAGTTCCTATAGACTATGTATAGTTTTCATATGACACACTTGGTATAATACACAGATCTTCGTCATTTTGTGATTGCACAGAAAATAATCATTAACAATGCTCTGCTCAGTTTAAGCTATGGCATCATATTTGATTTACCCCAGAGTCAGTCTATACTTAAGTTTAATAAAATGGCATTATAATTTTTTAAACATCTATGCTTTAAATATGCAAAGTGAGGTAAAATTTTAACAATAACACAAAGCAGTCTATGTTAAGTATTTATACTACTTACATTGCTTTAATAAAAAATCTTTCAATTAGCTCTTCCAATTTTTTCCACTTTACAAAATCTACTAGTTGGGTGGTTGAGTTGGTAGAATGAAGACTGAATTAATTTTGTTTACGTGCTGTAAAGCTATTTTCTGTTAGTAGAAAGAAGGTGATCTAGCCAACCTTGTTGTTGGATTTATGACTCTTTGTTAAACTTTTCTAAGTGTCACCTTTAAAGCATTTGGGATTTTCATCCTAATTCCATGCTTCAAATTAGGAGCATAAAAATGTTATATGAATTTCCTATCTTCAATTTAATAGATTATGTAGAGTATTCCATTAGCAGACAAAAAATTTCATGATATCTTTAAGACAAGATTTTCAAAATTTGGAGAGGTTCTAAGCTTGATTTTGGGCTCAGTCAGGACAAATTGGAAAATTCTTTCTTTGTGCATAACAACTTTTAAAATACAGAAAAGATATACAAATATTTAATAAAACAGTTCCTTGGGTCTATAAAAACTTCTCTTGGCTAAACTCATTCAATGTGATGAAGTTAGAATACTTCTTATGTTGGGAAACCCCGACTTCAGGAAGCTATTTATTCCACATTTGGATAGATCCTATTGTCAAGTTTTTCATTTTAAGTTCTAAATGCGAAAAGCAATTGTTCATCAACCCCAGGTCTACCTCTAATACTGCTCTTATTCTTCTTGGCATATTTGACATATTACAAATGTACCTATGTGCTCCCTCTTATATTCAGGCCACACAACCATAGTTGTTTCTACTCTCCTTAGGTGTTGATTGCTAATCTTCATGATCTTGGTTACCGTCATTTAAAAATAGAGGTGGCCCTTATTTGGTACTATAGGTGGCTATTCTTATAGCTTAATTGGAAATTCTTACGGAATCTTTCATATAATAAATAAATCCCTTACATTGTACATGTAAACTCTTACTTAACAACTCTGAGTGATAACTGAATCTATTGGCTCTGGACCAGTGTGTTCAAGAACAACGAGAATATGTGATCTTCTGATTCATGAGACTGAAAGACTTTTCATAATATAGAAAAATGAAACCATACTGCTCTGAAATGAGCAATGATTTTGGCAAAAGCATTATTTTTTTCTCATAACAGTGAAACACAATTCTGGAGGTGAGGCATGGAGGCCCCCACAGAGATTTTCAATACAGAAAAAGGATGTTGTGATCCCTTCAAGAAGGGCGCTGGTTGATGTAAATGATATCAATGATTGACAGAAGCTGCAAGAATTGATAACCAATACATGTATTCCTGCCCCTGTCCCTCAATTTAGTATAGTCTGACCTGTGACCAGAGACAGAATAGGTAATAAATAGGAGATCCAGACTGACAATGTTTACCTTAAAATATGGCATGTTGGCGGGCACGGTGACTCACACCTGTAATCCCAACACTTTGGAAGGCCGAGGCAGGCGGATCACAAGGTCAGGAGATCGAGACCATCCTGGCCAACATGGTGAAACTCTGTCTCTACTAAAACGCAAAAAATTAGCCAGGCGTGGTGGTGCATGCCTGTAGTCCCAGCTACTCAGGAAGCTGAGGCAGGGGAATCACTTGAGACTGGGAGATGGAGATTGCAGTGAGCTGAGATCACGCCACTGTACTCCAGCAGCCTGGGGACAGAGTGAGACTCCATCTGAAAAAAAAAAAAAGGCATGTGCAATGAAATATAATACTAAATGCAATCTGAAAAGTGTGGAATAATATTGGAATATTATCATTCCTCAAATGAACAATGTACTTGTATTTACTGGGACCTAAGTTTCCATTCAATACAGTATTTGGTAGTGATTTGTATTCTCATATTGAGTTTGTAATCAGTTAAAACTTATATCATTATCACTCGAACTTTTGCTAAGCTAGATCTCTACATGTTACTTGTACAATCAATTGAATCAAATTAGAATATAAGATGTTTTTATTCATTACTTAAAAATTCATCTCTTTAATTTCCCCTTATTTCCAAACTAGAGATGATTTTGAACCTTAATTCCATCATCCCACATCATGGCTACCCCTTCTCATTTTGTTTTTTTTTTTTTTGCAACTGTGATAAGCCACATTTCCTCAGCAATGTTTAATAGGCTGGCACAGAAATAGTATTGGTGTTATGCAATGGGGAACCACTTTTCAGTGCTAATTCCAAACATAAAGTAATTTCTTCTGCCAGAAAGATTTTAAAACCACCTCCTCCATTGAAACTACAGATAGTGGCAAACATAATAGAGAGAATGGCAAGGACAGAAATCCTGCATTCAGGTTAGACAGAGAGACAACTTGCCACACTCTGACAGGGATTTCCATTACCTGGTAAAGTCAGCAGCCAGAGTTTTGCAGAACATATTATAGATAAGAAAGCCTTTGATGGAAATCTGATAAACACGCAATTCTAAGGGATGAGAAGCATGTTTGTAAAGTCTCAAAAACCAAGCAGTTATGCTTTTCAAGCTAAGAAGTGACATCCTAGTGAAATCAGCTTGAGACAGGTCTTGAGAAACACACAGATGTGGCTGACCAGTAGGTCAGCTGCTCAAGGGGCACTTGGCCAGGTCAGGAAGACATGGAGACGGCAGGTGGCTCTAGAATCCGCTCTGTAAACTTTTAATTTAATGGCATAATGTCTGGAAAAATATACATGGCTCTTATTAAGAGCACGATTTTCAAAAATATGTATTTTTTGTTAATAACATTAACTAGGTATTACAATGAAGACTCTGGTTCTCAGATGAGAAAGAAACAGACAAGCAGCCCCTTCACAGAATATTGTTTTTCCTAAGATGTATTTCTGGTTTTCTGAGTTTTCTATGTTTGGTATCACTGAGGTCTTAATAATCCTTAAATAAACAGGTCTGCGCTGGCTTTTAGTAAGCACCTATCTGTGCTAAGTGATCACAAACCACCTGATTAACAGTTTGTTCTAATGTTAAGATATCTTTAATTTTGATAACTAATATCTGGATTCCATTTTCCTCCTTTTTTCAACTCAAGAAATATTTTCTTATCTTTAGTACACTAGTGCCTCTTCTCCACATATTCACAATATTTTGGGTAGTTATTTTTAATGTCATCTGAGTTTCTGTAGTACATTGGGATATACTTTTTCTAAACACTTGAGTTTATTTAAAACAAACAGTTTATTTCTTCTAGCCTCCTTATGTAATCTCCTTGGTGTTAGTCCATTCCTAAACATTCTTTACATGTTTTTCCATGTTCTTCCTTTCTTTCTTTTACATTGTCCAGTGTTTACCACTGTTTATCAAAAGGAAAATATTCTCAATAAATACTTAATAGCTTATCTTGTCACTCATGACAGTACAAAAGCCACTGTCTTGGAGATGCTGGAGAAATGTCAGATATCTTTGGCTTGTCATTTCACCATCTGTTCTTCACTTTAGATTCTTTTTGGAAACTTTGCCTAAGCACATAGATGATTCATTTTCTTTTCCATAGTGTTGATGACATTTCCCCAAGTGTTAAACCTCATGCCTGTGGTTAATCAATTCTTGGATCCTATCATCATTCCAGCCTGATGATTCTTGCTATAGAATCCATGTGTCTTTGGTTGAGGCCATAGATTGTGGTCCTCAGATCACTTCCAAGACTTCTGACATTGGCTCACTCACAACTGGGAATTAAAATTTGCCAGTTTTTCTGCTGAAGTGAGAGGGCCTTCTTAATGAATGTGCCTTTTATCTTTCACTGAGCTAACCAACTGTTGTCAGGACCTCTTTAATAGTTAACTCCTTTTCAGGGATTTATGAGACTTTTGAGCAAAGTAGGCTAATGTTATGCTGAACACTTGTAAGGCCAAAATTCCCAACAAGCTTTCATCAACAAGTCATTCATTCCGAAAATTCTGATGAATGGAAAACTCCAGAGAACATTCAACACTGCCTCTATGAAATCATGTAATGCTGAAGTTGGAAAGGAATTTAGTAATAATTTAGCACATCCTCTTCATTTTACTTATGGTGAAAAATGAGACCCAGAAGAATAAGTGATATGCCCAAAGTAGTTCTATAAGTTGTCAAATGACAACTAGAAGCCAACATTTCTGACAATAATCCTAGGGCAGGGCCCCTTCGGTGGAGTTCTACCATCCATTCTGGCTTTTCTCAAAAACATAGCTTGCAAGAGTTGAAGAAATGGCAGAATAAAGTAGCGTAGAGCTAATGAATGGGTTCTGGCTGCAATTTGAACGCTCATAAGTGAAAAACCTTATGGGTTCAGCAAAGGAAATTTGGCTATTTAAGGAAAGTGGTCAGAGGTTGGTGGGGTTTGCTGGAAATGATGATTGATGTGGTGATTATGATGGGAACGAAAGGTGAGGAAAATGGTGATGCTAATAGAGGCAGAATGTGACAGAGTTCTGAGTGATTAGGGTAGAGGTTAGCAAATTTACTCTCTCATCAATAACAGAGTGTACCTTCATCTTCCGAATGTGATGAGTTTATAGCCAAAGGGTAGCAAAGAATTTGTTGTTTCTCAAAACATCTTCTGCGAAAATATCTGTATTTCTTAAAGGAAGGCTAATTGTAGATAGCGTCTCTTGGTCATAGATTTAATCAAATACAGTTTCCTGAATTGGCGCTGTCCACATTTCTACGTTTCTACTTGGCTGGTGTATGTGAGGACAATGGTGCTTTTTGCGGCAAAGTAATTATTGTAGAATAAATTTTTTTGGACTCGCTGCATTGGCTCTGTTCCTCAAAGCTCATCTTGTGAAGGAGTGAAGGGACTGGTACTGAATTGTGTGATATTGAATCATTTCATATTGGCTTTGTTTTCATACATATTTGCTGGATTGTACACCCATTTCAATCTATGTCATTTGTCACACCTGCTACTATTTTATTATTTCTCCAACAACTAAGAAATTTGTCCTCCTGTTTTGTACACCTTCCACTGCATGAACACACAGCCTCTGCTAGAGCAGCATGCAGCAACTTTCAGAAGTTTAATTCTTCCTTGAACATGCATAACAAGTCAGCAGCTTTCAAAGACAGTGCTTTGAAAAAAAAAGAGATTACTTTTAATGAAAAGAACTCCACATTTACCATCTATTACAAAATTCAGGCACACAGAGCTTGGAGCAAAAAGACAGGACAGAATAAACCAGCATTGTGTGGAATCATAAAAATGTTAGGAGTACAAAAGACACAAAAGATGCTATATTGAAGAAGGATATAAGGTCACAGAGGAGAAAAAAAGTGAACTACAGTGATAAGAGGAGGTGAAACGTAATTGTCTGTGTACCTGAGGGTAGGCACCACAGAGGACTAAAACTCAGAATTGCTAACAATCGTCTCTTGAAGAGGACCACTAATACTTCAGAGTCTCTAGCACTGGAAGTCAGAAAATCAGAGAAATGTAAAGGAAGTAAATTTGTACTGCTGAATATCTTATGAATAATTTTATGTGCTGTGTTATAAAAAGAACCATATCTTAACTTGGAAAATGTATGGTTTGGGAATAAAATGAACAATTCAGGTAGAGAATACATTTTTAAAAACTATTGCAAAAGGAAAAGAAAAAATATTATTATCTCTTTA
Source organism: Piliocolobus tephrosceles (assembly GCF_002776525.5). NCBI lineage: Eukaryota > Metazoa > Chordata > Mammalia > Primates > Cercopithecidae > Piliocolobus > Piliocolobus tephrosceles. The sequence continues at coordinate 60,178,694 of NC_045440.1, forward strand.
TTCTGGTGGTTACTCTGGGTTTTCCTTGTCCCATTTATATAGCAAAGACTACTTTCCTCCTTTTTGGAATTAATCAATCCATGGTAAGTACTTTATTTGTTGAATTTTGTGTGTATTCTGTGGGAGCCATTTTACAACTGTGGTGCTACATAGTTAGATGAACTCAGCCTCCTAATACTGGGAGTAGGTTTTCATCATTTTTGTTTGTTTGTTTGCCCCAGTGATTTGACCTAATCCTTCTATAGACAGTCGAGGGTTGGCACAATGTACAGTCATATATGTAAGTTGGGGTACAACTATAACCAAACCCTGACCCCCATGGAGGTTGCAGTTTAGTGAGAAATATAGGGGAGAAAGGGCAAACAAACAAAAAGTGTGGTATTTGGTGTAGGTTCTTTTGTTTGTTTGTTTTTTGAGCCAGAATCTTGCTCTGTCATCCAGGCTGGAGTGCAGTGGTGCGATCTCGGCTCACTGCAACCTCCACCTCCCAGGTTCAAGCAATTCTCCTGCCTCAGCCTCCCACGTAGCTGGGACTACAGGCACTTGTCACCATGCCTGGCTCATTTTTGCATTTTTAGTAGAGATGGGGTTTCACCATATTGGCCAGGCTGGTCTCAAACTCCTGGCCTCATGTAATCTGCCCACCTCAGCCTCCCAAAGTGCTGGGATTACAGGAGCGAGCCACCATGCCCTGCCAAGGGTAGGCTTTCTGGTGGGTAATATTTGACAGAATTCCATACTCGAGTAGTGTTTGCATTTCTCCCTACTTGTACCTGTCTATCATTCTGTGACAGTATATTTTTAAAACTCCTCTCCCAGCCAAATGTTAACTATGCATTCATCTCAGATCTTCACAGAATCTCTTGTGCTGGGCTATGCATCCATGCTTTCTCTCTCTGCCTTCCTAGGTGGCTGAGAGGAGAAATTCATAGCTCTTTTATTAAAAAAAAAACTGCAGTTGCAGAACCTACTTAGGGGCTGCTCAACACATGGTAAATTCCTGCATGAATTTAATGTGAAGAAAAACTGTGGCTGTGTAGATTAACTTGCCTGCTCCCTGTTGTGGAAAAAGAAATGTGTAACCAGACACATTTTATTTTCTACTTCTCTTGACAAAAATCATAGTGATTAATGTCTTACCCGAATGTTACAATCTGCTCAATTCATTTGCCTGAAAAACACCTATTCCTCTGCTTTCTTCAGATGGTATCTGTTCTAGTTTATCTTTAAATATATGTTCATGAGGTAGTGGGGTAATTACATAATTATGTGCAGTCAAGTTCAAGTTCAAATCCATTTTGCTACCATGAGTAGAGGATTCCTGGACAAATTCTTCTCTTATGTGGGAATTGTATGCACCTCTTGCATTGATCAGGGTTTGCTAATTATTCCTCTTTTCTTGCAGCATCATTTTTTTTTTTCTTTCTGATGAACTTTTGCATCAGCAAACACTTATGATCTAACATTTCCTGTATTTAAAAACAATAAAACACTTTTATTTCACCTATTCTCTTCCACCTCATCTTTCTATCTCTTCATAAAAAACTCCCTTACCTCACATTCGTTTCTGGGTCTGCTCTGACGGGCGTCTTTCCTCACCACCCTACTCAGACCGCTTTGGTCAAGGGCTTACTCACCTCTCTGATGAAAAATCCCAGGGGCACTGTTGTCCTATTCTCTGACTTGACACCTCAGCTGCATATGATATAGCTGATGCCCTCTTTTTCGAAAAACTTTCTTTACCTATGAAAACACCCCTTTTTAAAAATTTTCTTCTATCTCATAGTCATTTTTTGTTTTTAAGGTGAGCTTTAGTGAGTTATGATTCACTTACATAAATTCACTTGTTTTAGGTGTATGGTTTAACACATGTAAAGTTCTGTAAACTTTGCCAGAAATCAAATTATAAAATATTTACATCAGCCCGAAAGGTTCCTTCATGGCCCTTTGTATTCAAACCCTCCACCCAAACTTCCCCAGCCCCTGACAGCCACTGATCTGACTTTTCTCTCTGTAGATCTACCTTTTCCAGAGTGTCTCATCAATGGATGATATTGAATGAATGATCTCACCTCTTATGTCTGAGTTTTTTTCACTTAGCATAGTGCTTTTGAGAATCACCTGTGTTGTTGCATCTATCAGTAGTTCATTGTTATTTATTTACAAAGTCCATTGTATGGGTGTACCACAATTTGTTTTTCCTTTCACTACCAGATCATCATTTGGGGTGTAACCAGTTCTGGTGATTATGAATATATCTGCTTACATTTGCATATAGTTATTTGTGCAAGCGTACATTTTTCTTTTCCTTAAGTAAATACTGAAGATGATCTTTTGATGAGCAGAAGCTTTAAATTTCATGAATTTTGGCTTACCAATTTGTCTTTTACAGTTTATGCTTTCTGGTATTCTATTAAGAAATCTTTGCTTGACCCAAGGTCATAAAGATTTTCTCATATACTTTCTTATGGAAATTTTATAACTAATCTGTGATACAATTCAAGCTGAATTTTATATTCAGTGCCAAGTAAGGGTTGGGTTTCATCTTCTTTTCTTTCCTTGTTTCTTTCTTGCCTTCTTACTTTCTCCCTTTCTTTCCATGGCTGGTAGATTCCTACTGTCCTTTATATTGGGTGTATGCAGCACCTCCACGCGGTTCCCTTTCTTCTGTTTCTGCTTTGTTTCTCAGTATCTTCTTTAGAACTTTATCCATGAAGGAAACTGTAGTAGAGAAGAAACATCCCTTTACATATCTGCTTTTCTCAAGGGGTTATTTTTCATATCTGAAACCTCTATGTTAGTTCAGATCTGCTATTCTCTTTTTGATCCAACCCCTCCCTCTCTCCCTCCTTTCCTCTTCCTTCCCTTCTTTCGTCCCTCCCCTCCCCTCCCTCTGAGCCTCCCTTCCTGTCTTCACTCCATCCTTCCTTCCCTCCTTTCCTCTCTCCCTGCCTCCCTCCCTCCCTCCTGCTTTTCTTTCTTTCATCATGACAATCCTGAATATATTTTGTTAGATTTATCCCTACATATTTCAAATTTTGATGGTTTTATGAATAAAATTGTACCTTTTAAATTTCATCTTAAAATCATTCATTGCCAGTACACAGAAATGCAAACAATTTGTGTATATTGGTCTAGATTCTTGCAACGTTGTGAAGATAATTTGCTAAATCTAGTAGCTTTCTGCTTTTTGAGTATATTATTTGTGTTGATCTAATAATCATGTAGTTTACAACTATAACTATTATTTCTCTTTAAATCGCTCAGACTTTTATTTCTCTCTCTCCCTCTTTTTTTTTTTTTTTTTTTTGCCTTATTTCACTGGGATAGAACCTCTACCACCATGTTGAATAAGAGTGTTGAGAGTGGACTTTCTTGCATTGTTCCCAATCTTAAGGGGCAAATGTCCAGTATTTCACCACTTCAGATAATATCAACTGAAGGCCATTGATAGATTTCTCTTATCAGGCAAAGAACTTTACTTCTATTCCTATATTACAAATATATATTTTTTAAATCATAAGATTGACTGTTTTAAAAAGTTTTTTTCTACATTTGTTGAGATTCACATGATTTTTCTCTTCCAGTATATGGAGATGGGTGATTATATTAATGTATTCCAAAGTTGAACCATCCTTAATTCTTGGGGTAAACTTCAATTGAGCATGATATATTGTACTTTGTATGTAGTGCTAGAATATATTTGTTAATATTTTGTTAAGGATTTTGTCTCTATGTTCATCAGTGATATTGTCCCATAGCTTTCTGTTTTGGTAATGTCTTTGTCTTATTTTAGAAAATTTGGGGATATCTTTCTGTTATTCATCTCTAGTATAATTACATTGTGGTCAAAGAGCATACTTTCTATGATTTTAATCAGTTTTAAGTTATTGTTTTATGGTCCAGAATATGGTCTGTCTTGGTGAGTTTTCATGTGAAATTGAAAGGAATGTGTTTTTTGTTGTTATTCAGTAACAACAGAAGTACATTGGTTGATAAATGTCAATGAGGTTATATTGGTTGTTTTGTTGTTGTTCAGGTCTTGTATGCCCTGTTTTCCCTATAATTACTGTATTGTTTACTGAGAAAGAGTGTCAAAATCTCCAAATATAACTGAGGCTTTATTTCTTTTTCATTTCTATTAGTTTCTGTTTCATATATTTTAAAGATCTTTGTTAGAGACACACACATCTAAGATTATTTTGTTTACTTCCAACTCAAGATGCCACTATATCCTTCCTCCAAACTTATTCTTGATCTGGAACGCTCTATTTTGTTACTGTCACCATTCATCTAGTTACCTAAATCGGAAACTCTGAAATAAGTCTTTATACCTCATCTCCATAGTCAATCACCTAATCCATCCATTTACATATCTACTTGTCTAAAGGAGTTACTTTTCATATCTGAAACCTCTATGTTAGTCTTAGATCTGCTATTCCCTTCTTGGTCCAACCCCTCCATCTCTCCCTCCTTCCCTCCCTCCCTCCCTCCTTCCCTCTTTCCTTCCTTCCCTCCTCCTATCCTTTCTGTTTTCCTCCCTTCTTTCCTTCCTTTCTTTCTTTCATCATGACAATCCTGCATATATTTTGTGAGATTTATTCCTACGTATCAATTTATATCCTAAGTATATTCTTTATATTCCCCTCATCTCCTGCACAGTTAAAACAGAGGTAGGTTAATGCAGTTACATAATTAAAAGCAGGGATACTGAAACCAGCTCAAGGTAAACATACTAGTTTTAACTCTTTAACCTTGGGCAGTTACTCATCCCCTTCAAATCTCAATAATTTCAGATGTCAAATCCGAATAATAGTACATATCTCAGAGGGTCATTATAAGTACTAAATGAGATAAGGTATGTGAAGAGCTCAGCACAGTAACTGTTACATAATGAATGTTCAACAATAATTTTTGTTAATATCTTTGTTATTATTACAAGTATATCCTCAGGTCATGCCTTTTAGATTCTAGTGGTTGGAAAGATGTTATTATATCCATTTTATAAGTAAGGAAATTGAAAGTTCATGAGATATTAAAAAACCTGTCCATTATTACCCAAGTAGCAAGTGCAAATTGAACCCTATTCATTTCCAAATCCCAGACTTTGGCTGTAGTATGTGATTTTTAAATTTTTCTCTTAAGAAAAATAAATGGCCTATATTTTGCCAGTAAAATTAAGGTGCAATCAATTATGGAACTTGTATTATCAGAGTGGAGAAAGCATGCACACTCCTTCAGTGACACATAGCTCTTCCTGATACTGAATAATATAAAGAAAGAAATTTCTCGTGATGGACTTCAGTGAATACTAAGTTTTGCAGTAGGCACTGTTGTCAACAACATCCTTCCAGAAAGTATAATAATAGATTTCATACGACCATTCCTACATTACACATAATACATATATATTATACATAATACATAATAACAATATTCAAATACACATCAGTTAAGTAAAATCAGAAAAGGAATACACTAATATAGTTTAGCTCTAACCCCTAATAGCCAAGAAAGTTATACAATATGTGGAATAATTGTGTGATTTAATATTTTGGCAGAAGCAAGGAAAATGAACGCATCCTGCATTGCAGACAACTCATCTACTTTTGGTCTCAAGGAAGTGTTTTCCTTCCTAATTCATTTTTCACTGTTTCCTACATTAGATTCCTTTTCTCTTCCAGCTCTCCTTGGTTCTGATAATAGAGTCATTTCCTTATAATTATCTGGAATTATGAAATTCCTTTAAAGGGGCAAAATGGAGGTTTCCTTTGGAGGATGAACTCAGTCTGTTTTAGACTCATTTTGTGCCCTTTTGCTCCACTTAGTTTATTCCTTTCTCTTTCAGTTGCTACAATGCAATCCCAGCTATTCGGGAAGCTGAGGCAGGAGAATCACTTGAACCTGGAAGGCAGAGGTTGCAGTGAGCCAAGATCGCGCCATTGCACTCCAGCCTGGGCGACAAAAGCAACAACAACAACAACAACAATAAAACAACACGATGCAAAACAAAACAAAAGGAAACAAAAACAGATAAACAAACAAACAAACAAAAAACCCAACCAACCAAACACACACACACACACACACACACACACACACACACACACACACACACATTGTGCTATTTGATTTGTTTTCACCTAGCTCCAATGAACTGATCCAAATTTTGGCCTCTTGTGGCTCTGATTTTTCTTAAATGATAGGATTTAAGGTTTCTTGATGAGGAAATCAGGTACACATTCTTCAAATAATATTTTCTAAATTGTAATTCTGTTAGACTTCGAAGGAAGTTGAACTGAACTGACTAAAACAATTTGTTGCTGTGATGGGATGGTCAGAATGAAGAAACCCTTTAAGAACAGAGTTCAGCATGATGGAGCAATCAAAACAGGAACAGGAATTTAGCAGGTATGTTTAAAGTTATGAGTTACTGAAAAGATACTAGATTATAAATTGCTAATATGTAAAGCTTCTAAATATCCCTCAATCTGCTTTTGGATTTTTTTTTCTGCATCTTAAGATAATGCTCCTTGAAGTAAAAATAACGATATCTCATTAATTTAGCTATTGTTTGTAAAGCTGGCATAGACTAGATCAAATTTTTTCCCCAGTAAGCTTTTTCATAAGGGCTCACTGTTTTCTGATATGGTCTTGCTGTGAAACTGTTTCATGAGTCGTTTTTTTTTTTTTTTTTGAGCCAGATTATAAACAGAATCTATTTCCTGTGAGCAATGTGGCTAGGAGAACTCCTCTCAAGCCAATATTCCGGTTAAATGCTCCAAATTACCAGTTAATTGCTCTGCCCTGATGTAACTGGCTTATGCATCTTCCAGGTTCCAAGACAGAAGGAAATAGTGCAGATAACCATAAATTATCCAGTGGGTTTTGAGCCATTTATACAGGTAATCGAATATTGGACATGTTTAACATTTACCCAAGTATTCGTGAATTGACAAAACCCACATCCTCAGAATAGCATATTTTCCTCATTAAGCAGCGTATACAGTGATTAATAAATCCAAATTATGAAGTCAACATATTAATTGCACTGTACTTGTATGCTTCTAATATAATCTTTTTATTCCATTTATTTTGCATGCCATAATGTATTTCATAAAGAAAATAAACTGGTGTAATCAATTTATTAAAGAAATAATGTATACAGAACAAAGTGGAGACAGTTGGTTGTGGATTACTGGTAACCAAATTATTATTTGAATATTAAAAGAACTATATCATAAAAATAATAGCTTTAATAATTTAGGACATATTCAAAATTACTTTAGGTGCCTTATCCAGATTTGGAAATGAATGCAAAATGCCTTATTAAATAACAATATAACTATATAACTTGAATGAAATAAAAAAAGACTTTAGAATTATAACGGGCCACTCATGCAGAATAATTCATGCACAATACAAGATTCCAATTGGGGATTGATTTAATAGTGATGTTAATGAAGTGCCAAGAAGAGGGTGAGTAATAGGGTAAAATTCCTTTGTAACAATTTCCAGGAGAGGGATCTTTTTTTTTGGGGGGGGGGGGGGAATAGAACTTTTTAGAAATTTCAATTGGAGCAATTTCATTTGGGTTGGGAGGGATAGACTGAGAAGACAGAGAGGAAAAGATGAGGAGAAAAAAGGGCAAATAAGGGGGAAACTGATTATCTTTCTTCTATGTAAGATTAAAATTTGCTCATGTAGTGTAAAATGAAATTGACTAAATGTAAATAGGAAATGAATCTGTCTCATACATTTTCCAAGCTGAACAAATTCTAACAATAGAAACAATAAAGAGTAAAAATATTTTGTAAATTTACCCAGTTTTAAAGATCTTGTGCTCCTTTGGTATATTCTTTAAAAAAGATTACTATCTCCAATGCAACAACTTTGCCACATTATACAATTTAAACCATAAGTAAAATAAAAATGCATTTTGTCCCTGTAGTTGAAAATACCATTTTCCAGAAGAATTATAACAACAAGAAAACATCATTTTAATGGATTGAACTCATTCAGTGGAAGATGTTTTCATTTTGTTACCATCTTTATTTCAGAAAGCAGCCTGTAAAGTTAAACATACGTGATGTCTCACCTCTTCTGGAGACAGCAGTGACTTATTTGATAAAGTTGCCTGCTTGTTCCAACTGTATACTACTTCCCAAATTTGCTAACTACAGAACATTTAAAGAACAGAAAGAGTCCCAAAGCAGAAGGCTGGATAGTTTAATAACGCATAATTTTTATATATTTCAGAAAATACAAAGCTTACTACTAAAATTTTATGGCTTCTGAAAGATTTGAAACATTTGAAAATGGTATAGGGATTACCTTTTACCCTCTTATTCCAACTTAATCCAATGGGGAACACATTTCTTATTTTCTGTCATTTGTTTGGGATTTTCCTTTTTGTGCCCATCTGAGGGTATTAGGTTGTCAATTTTCCCTGAAACTATAGAGAACATTTTGAGTTCATGTTTTAGAAATAAAAATTCTGCTTCTGAGGGGGGTGTGATACCTCATGCCTGTAACTTCTGAATTTTGGGAGTCTGAGGCGAGTGGATCACTTGAAACCAGGAATTTAAGATCATCCTGGGCAACATGGCAAAACCTTGTCTCTACAAAAAATACAAAAATTTGTCAGGTATAGTGACATGAGCGTGTAGTTCCATTTACTCTGGAGGTTGAGACAGAAGGATGGCTTGATCCCAGGAGGTCGAGGCTGCAGTGAGCCATGATCAGGCCACTGCTCGTCAGACAAGGTGACAGAGCAAGACCCTGTCTCAAAAAATAAAAGCAAAAATGCTGCTTCTGTTTCTACAAAATGTTGTTTTGGTTGCTCCATTCACATACCGTTTTATTTCTGCCATATTAATATGTATAAACTATCACTAATAAGGCTTCTCTTGTATGAAGTTTCAACATCTATCCTGCCTATTGAATAAAGTTTAGACACATTGATTGGGCAAACTATGTCCTTCAAAATCTGTTTCTTTACTCCTGTTTGATATTAATTTTCTACCTAGAAGTGCTACTTTGGCCAGGCTGATTTGTTCCCCATGTTTAAGAAATACGAAACAAAGCTAGAACCAAAACCCAACACCTTTTCATTTCTTGCCTTACTCATGTTGGCTGTACAAATTCTTCTATGGAATTTGTCATCTATGGAGCATCTACCTGCTTCTCCAGATCTACAGAAAATGCTGTTGCTTTTATTAAGCTTTTCCTACCTTCCCACAATCACTTTGTTTTCTGAACTGTTACAGCAATATTTTACTCTCTCAAATTGGAGAAATCAATAAGATACATTTATGTCTAAACTTGTAATAATCATGTGTAGGCCTGAATTCTAGTGTGGATCTGAGCTTTTAGTTGTGGTCAGAAAAAGAGTAGACTCAGTTAAGCTAAGCTACCTGGGACCAAATATCGAATCTGGAAATTTTTAGCTGTATGACTTTGAGCAAGTTACCTAAAAACTCTGAGGTCCAGTTTCCCCACTTTCCAAAATGAGATATTAATTGTTCCAACTTGAAAGAGTTGGTATGTCCAAAGCATATACATACCTTGCATGTAGTTTTTCTTACGTTTTTTTAAACTATTAGTGTTGAGCTCCCAGGGGCAAGGGCAATACATTATTTATTCTTGTGTGTAAACAATGTTGTCTCCAATAATATTTGCTGACTAAATATTTGAGTTCTAAATTCCCCCCAAAAATTGTTTTGGATTGAATTTTCTATGATGAGTCTTCTTTCCTATAAAGTCGTCAATACTTAAAATTACTTGATTGGCTTATGCTTATTTAGTCATCTTTGAAATATTGATTGAGCACTTGTTTTATGCAAAATATAGAGGTAGAACCAGTGAGGAACAAAATGCATACCCTTTGGCTTCAGAATATAAAATCTTGGTTGATACTGAGTCATGCCATGAAAGCAGAATGTGTAGCATTATGCAAAGAACATGTGTTTTTAACTCTGAAAGACCTGAATTTCAGTCTTAGTTCTGCAACATCCAAGCTATGATCTAGAGCATTATTTAAGCACTGTGGTTTCCCCAAATAAAAAACAGTAATCCCAATAATATCATATCATGGCTTATAATGCTGACAAAAATGAGGTCATATGCTTTAAGGAAAAGTGTAACATATTAGTTGGGACATAGTAGCCACTCAGAAAAATACTAGTCTTCTTCTACAAATTAAACAAAAAATATATTTTTAATATCAATTTTAGATAAATGTTAAAAGATTAACTGGATATTAAGACAAATTATCAAGACATAAAGCATATAGAGAACATCTACTTACATGTTCATTAAAAAGTAATGATTCATTTCTATTAAGTACAAGATACTACTGTGGACACCATGAAAAAATATAAAAATAAATAACATTTAGCTCCTACTTCTAAATAGCATATAACACAATGGGTAAGTTGAAGTATACTGAGAAATAATCATGGTGCATACAATAATTGTGTATTTAAAGAAATTCAAATAACATGCTCTGAGGTTTCTAAAGAGTGAGAGCACATTTCTGCCTTGAAGATTTTGAAGGCTTTATGGAGTATAGTGCAAGCTGAGCTTAAAAGCCAGATAGAATTTAGACAGGTCAGGTTTTAAACTGCATATTCCAGTTAAAAAAAAATAGAGAAAAATGAAATATCAAGTTTTATTGGAATAGAGGGTACATTTTTTTTTCAAAAGTCCAAAACACTTAAGTTTTATTGAAAACGATAAAATACAG
>NC_045440.1:60199440-60267645 GCF_002776525.5 Piliocolobus tephrosceles
AGAATGCTTGTGATTTTTGCACATTAATTTTGTGTCCTGAGACTTTGTTGAAGTTGCTTATCAGCTTAAGGAGATTTTGGGCTGAGACGATGGGGTTTTCTAAATATACAATCATGTCATCTGCAAACAGGGACAATTTGACTTCTTCTTTTCCTAACTGAATATCCTTGATTTCTTTCTCTTGCCTGATTGCCCTAGACAGAACTTCCAACACTATGTTGAATAGGAGTGGTGAGAGAGGGCATCCCTGTCTTGTGCCAGTTTTCAAAGGGAATTTTTCCAGTTTTTGCCCATTCAGTATGATATTAGCTGTGGGTTTGTCATAAATGGCTCTTATCATTTTGAGGTACGTTCCATCAATACCGAATTTATTGAGTGTTTTTAGCATGAAGGGCTGTTGAATTTTGTCAAAAGCCTTTTCTGCATCTATTGAGATAATCATGTGGTCCTTGTCTTTGGTTCTGTTGATATGCTGGATTACGTTTATTGATTTGTGAATGTTGAACCAGCCTTGCATCCCAGGGATGAAGCCCACTTGATCATGGTGGATAAGCTTTTTGATGTGCTGCTGAATCCGGTTTGCCAGTATTTTATTGAGGATTTTTGCATCGATGTTCATCAGGGAGATTGGTCTAAAATTCTCTTTTTTTGTTGTGTCTCTGCCAGGCTTTGGTATCAGGATGATGTTGGCCTCATAAAATGAGTTAGGGAGGATTCCCTCTTTTTCTATTGATTGGAATAGTTTCAGAAGGAATGGTACCAGCTCCTCCTTGTACTTCTGGTAGAATTCAGCTGTGAATCCATCTGGTCCTGGGCTTTTTTTGGTGGGTAGGCTATTAATTGTTGCTTCAATTTCAGAGCCTGCTATTGGTCTATTCAGGGATTCAACTTCTTCCTGGTTAAGTCTTGGGACAGTGTACGTGTCCAGGAAATTATCCATTTCTTCTAGATTTTCTAGTTGATTTGCATAGAGGTGTTTATAGTATTCTCTGATGGTAGTTTGTATTTCTGTGGGGTCGGTGGTGATATCCCCTTTATCATTTTTTATTGCGTCTATTTGATTCCTCTCTCTTTTCTTCTTTATTAGCCTTGCTAGTGGTCTGTCAATTTTGTTGATCTTTTCAAAAAACCAACTCCTGGATTCATTGATTTTTTGGAGGGTTTTTTGTGTCTCTATCTCCTTCAGTTCTGCTCTGATAAAACAGACTTTGAACCAACAAAGATCAAAAGAGACAAAGAAGGGCATTACATAATGGTAAAGGAATCAATGCAGCAAGAAGAGCTAACTACCCTAAATATATGTACCCAATAGAGGAGCCCCCAGATTCATAAAGCAAGTTCTTAGAGACCCACAAAGAGATTTAGACTCCCACACAATAATAGTGGGAGACTTTAAGACCCCACTGTCAACATTAGACAGGTCAACGAGACAGAAAATTAACAAGGATGTTCAGGAGTTGAACTCAGCTCTGAACCAAACAGGCCTAATAGACATCTACAGAACTCTCCACCCCAAATCAACAGAATATACATTCTTCTCAGAACCTCATCACATTTATTCTAAAACTGACAACATAATTGGAAGTAAAACACTTTTCAGGAAATGCAAAAGAATGGAAATCATAACAGTCTGTCAGACCACAGTGCAATCAAACTAGAATGCAGAATTAAGACACTCACTCAAAGCTGCACAACTATATGGAAACTGAACAACCTGCTCCCAAATGGCTACTGGGTAAATAACGAAATGAAGGCAGAAATAAAGACGTTCTTTGAAACCCATGAGAATGAAGACACAACATACCAGAAACATAATCCATCACATAAACAGAACCAATCACAAAAACCTCATGATTATCTCAATAGATGCAGAAAAGACCTTCAACAAAATTCAGCAGCCCTTCATGCTAAAAATTCTCAATAAGCTGGGTATCGATGGAACATATCTCAAAATAATAAGAGCTATTTATGACAATATCTGGGACACATTTAAAGCAGTGTGTAGAGGGAAATTTATAGCACTAAATGCCCACAAGATAAAGAAGGAAAGATAAAAAATTGACAGCCTAACATCACAATTAAAAGAACTAGAGAAGCAAGAGCAAACAAATTCAAAAGCTAGCAGAAGACAAGAAATAATCAAGATCAGAGCAGAAAATAATCAAGATCAGGGCATGAAAAACCCTTCAATAACTCAACAAATCCAGGAGCTGATTTTTTGAGATCAACAAAACAGATAGACTGCCAACCAGACTAATAAAGAAGAAAAGAGAGAAGAATCAAATAGACACAATAAAAAATGATATAGGAGATATCACCACTATCCCACAGAAATATGAACTACCATCAGAAAATACTGTAAACACCTTTACACAAATAAAATAGAAAATCTAGAAGAAATGGATAAATTCCTAGACACATACACCCTCCCAAGTCTAAACCACGAAAAAGTTGAATCCCTGAATAAAACAATAACAAGTTATGAAATCGAAGCAGTAATTAATAGCCTTCCAACCAAAAAATGTCCAGGACCAGACAGATTCACAGCCGAATTCTGCCAGAGGTACAAAGAGGAGCTGGTACCATTCCTTCTGAAATTATTCCAAACAATAGAAAAAGAGGGACTCCTCCCTAACTCATTTTATGAGGCCAGAATCATCCTGATACCAAAACTTGGCAGAGACACAACAACAACAAAAATTACAGGCCAATATCCCTCATGAATATCGATGCAAAAATCCTCAATAAAATACGGGCAAACCGAATCCAGCAGCACCTCAAAAAGCTTATCCACCACGATCAAGTCAGCTTCATACCTGGGATGCAAGGCTAGTTCAACATACGTAAATCAATAAATGTAATCCAACACATAAACAGAACCAATCAAAAAACCTCATGATTATCTCAGTAGATGCAGAAAAGGCCTTGGACAAAATTCAGCAGCTCTTCATGCTAAAAACTTTCAATAAACTAGGTATCGATGGAACGTATCTCAAAATAATAAGAGCTACTTATGACCAACCCACAGCCAATATCATACTGAATGGGCAAAAACTGGAAGCATTCCCTTTGAAAACTGGCATAAGACAAGGATGCCCTGTCTCACCACTCCTATTCAACATAGTATTGGAAGTTCTGGCCAGGGCAATCAGGCAAGAGAAAGAAATAAAGGGTATTTAAATGGGAAAAGAGGAATTCAAATTGTCTCTGTTTGCAGATGACACGATTGTATATTTAGAAAACCCTATCATCTCAGCGCAAAATCTCCTTAGGCTGATAAGCAACTTCAGCAAAGTCTCAGCCTACAGAAGCAATGTGCAAAAATCACAATCATTCCTATACACCAATAATAGACAAACAGAGAGCCAAATCATGAGTGAACTCCCATTCACAATTGCTACTAAGAGAATAAAATACCTAGGAGTCCAATTTACAAGGGATGTGAAGGACCTCTTCAAGGAGATACATAAACCACTGCTCAAGGAAATAAGAGAGGACACAAACAAATGGAGAAACATTCCATGCTCATGGATAGGGAGAATCAATATTATGAAAGTGACTATACTGCCCAAAGTAATTTATAGATTCAATGCTATCCCCATCAAGCTACCACTGACTTTCTTCAGATAATTGGAAAAAACTACTTTAAACTTCATATGGAACCAAAAATGATCCCACATAGCCAAGACAATTCTGGGCAAGAAGAACAAAACTGGAGGTATCAAGCTACCTGACTTCAAACTATGCTACAAGGCTACAGTAACCAAAACAGCCTGGTACAGGTACCAAAAGAGATATATAGACCAATGGAACAGAACAGAGGCCTCAGAAATAACACCACACATGTACAACCATCTGATCTTTGACAAACCTGACAAAAACAAGCAATGGGGAAAAGATTCCCTATTAATAAATGTTGTTGAGTAAAGTGGCTAGCCATATGCAGAAAATTGAAACTGGATCCCTTCCTTACACCTTATACAAAAATCAACTCAAGATGGATCAGAGCCTTAAATGTAAGACCTAGGACCATAAAAATTATAGAAGAAAACCTGGGCAATACCATTTAGGACATAGACATGCATAAAGACTTTATGATTAAAACACCAAAAGCAATGACAACAAAAGCCAAAATTGGCAAATGGGATCTAATTAAACTAAAAAGCTCCTGCAATGCAAAAGAAACTATCATCAGAGTGAACAGGCAACCTACAGAATGTGTGAAAATTTTTGCAGTCTATCCATCTGACAAAGGGCTAATATCCAGAATCTACAAAGAACTTAAGCAAATTTACAAGAAAAAAACAACCCAATCAAAAAGTGGGCAAAGCATATGAATGGACATTTCTCAAAAGAAGACATTTATGCAGCTAACAAACATATGAATAAATGCTCACATCACTGGTCATTAGAGAAATGCAAATCAAAGCCACAATGAGATACCATCTCACAGTCAGTTAGAATCATGATCATTAAAAAGTCAGGAAACAACAGATGCTGGAGAGGATGTGGAGAAATAGGAACGCTTTTACACTGTTGGTGGGACTGTAAATTAGTCCAACCATTGTGGAAGACAGTGTGACAATTCCTCAAGGATCTAGAACTAGAAATACCATTTGACCCAGGATTCTCTTTACTGGGTATATACCCAACTGATTATAATCATTCTACTATAAAGACACATGCACACGTATGCTTATTGCGGCACTATTCACAATAGCAAAGACTTGGAACCAACCCAAATGTCCATCAATGACAGACTGGATAAAGAAAATGTGGCACATATAGACCATGGAATACTTTGCAGCCATATAAAAGGATGAGTTCATGTCCTTTGCAGGGACATGGATGAAGCTGGAAACCATCATTCTCAGCAAACTATCACAAGAACAGAAAACCCAACACCACATGTTCTCACTCATAAGCAGGAGTTGAACAATGAGAACACATGGACATACGGAAGAGAACATCATACACCGGCATCTGTTTGGGGGTGAGGTGCCTGGGGAGGGATAGCATTAGGAGAAATACCTAATGTAGGTGACTGGTTGATGGGTGCAGCAACCCACCATGGCACGTGTATACCTGTGTAACAAAACTGCACATTCTGCACATGCACCCAGAACTTAAAGTATAATTTTTTAAAAAAGATTATGATCTTCTGACCTCTTTCTGTTGCTTTCTTGGGTTACAATCTTTGATGAAGCAAGCTGTCATGTTAAAAACACCTATGTGGCAAGAAGCTAATTGTAGCCCCTGACCAACTTCCAGTGAAGAATAGAGGTCTTCAGTCCAACAGCCCATGAGGGGTCTGAATCCTATCAACATATATGTTAATGAGCTTGGAAGCAGATTCTTTCTCACTTGAGCCTTCAGATGAGACCATAGTCCCAGTCTTGATTGCAGTCAAGGGAGAGACACTGAGATAGACAACCCACATAAAGCATGTCCAGATTTCTGACCCTCAAAAACTAATGAGACAATAAACATATGTTGTTTTAAACTTCTAACTTTGGAGGTGACATGTTATAAGGCAAAAGATTACTAATGAAGTATCTATTTAAATCGTATTTTAAAATGGTAGAAAGATTGGTCTGTTTCTGTAATATTGTTTGCAAATACAGTATAAACTTGTAGATTTGATCCTTTTTGGACCCGAAACCCTTTAATATATTACATTTTTGCTGATTCTTCAAAAAGAGTCTCCATTCATTCTCTCCAAACCTTCAACTTGCCCTTTGTTTAGGTATATTCTTGCCAAAGAAATATTTACTATTTTCAAATTCAGGAAGTAACTCCAAGTTGTTTGGCACTAATTAGTGTATTATTTCCTGAAATAAAGGGTTTTATGTTTAAGTATAATTTTACATTAGAGTAAGGGTGTGGCACTAAGTGAGAACTATATGATAGATATCACAAAAGAATTGGTAAAATAAACATCTGCCAAGCAAATCAAAGCCATATGTTATTGTCGTGTGTGTTTGTGGTTTAGTTTTTTATTTATTTTTTCCTCTTAGTGTTTATATCTGAAGGTTAGAAAGGAAAAGTTGGGGTGAAAGAGGGTAATCTGCATCATTTATAATAGGGCTGAGACACATAGATTAAGTTTCACTTACAAAGAAAAAATAATTGGAAAGTAAGGATCTAATTCTAAAATTCTTCCTCTGCTTCTTATTTTCTAAGACAGCATATTGCACTCTGTATATACCAACTGTTTTTTAAAAATCATGTGGAAAATAATAGTCTTTCTCTTCTAGAATTTCACTGTAGTGAAACGCAGCTTCATGATTTCCCCCTCTACTAAACAAAGGCATCTGCGGCACTACTGGACCCTTTCCAGTGTCAACCTTACAGTCTTTATGATGTTGACACTCCTTCCTGAGACTTGGAGAACATTCTACACCAGAAATGTGTTTCGTTAGGAAGCACATTTCTGGCTGTGTTCTTTAAGTCGAGAAAATTTGAGTCTACACAATCTTCATTCCACAAGAATCTTGGTGTCTAAAAGCAAGAACAGTTCATGTGGAGGAGCTAAGTGTTTTCCATCCTCGCATTAAAATCTCAAAGTTTCTTTTAGCAAGTGCTCTCGATATCAGTTCTTCAAAATCTTATATGCCTCATATATTTCAGATTTCCCCTTTATACCTCCCAAGGTTAAAGAGAAAGAGGAATTTTTAATGTGCAATGTGTAAACTGTATGTACTATAGTAAGTATACTTGTTTTACCCTAAAAAGCATTGCTTTTGAAATTTCCAGTGTGAAATGTAAAAGAAACCGCAGTTTCTGTGCATGTGTACCTCTAAAAGCAGAATAAGAATTGGGGAATGTCTCTTTTTCTCACCCGAGTACGTTGGGACCATCATAACCAACAGGAGCCTGGTTACTGAAGGAAAACATACATGCTGTCACTAAGAATGAAGGCCCCTCTGTGATGGAATGAATATGCAAATCTGATTTCTAGAGGAAGGTATTCATGTTTAGGCAATGACACTTAATTATGGAGGGAATAGTTCTTGACAAA
Source organism: Piliocolobus tephrosceles (assembly GCF_002776525.5). NCBI lineage: Eukaryota > Metazoa > Chordata > Mammalia > Primates > Cercopithecidae > Piliocolobus > Piliocolobus tephrosceles. Next base: position 60,206,462 of record NC_045440.1, read on the forward strand.
CAAGTATATATGGTAATAGACATATCTTTGTTGTTCAACCTCAATAAATATGCTTTAGAAGTCAATTGGCACCTAATTAACAAATAATTAGAGCCTCAAAGAATATAAATTTACATTTAGTTGCATTAGTTAACTCAGTGCCTTTAATGTTTTGCTCTTAGTAGCCTTTTATACAGGAATTTTACTACAGTTATTTCTCTTGCCAAATGAAATGTCAGGAAGCTAAGAATTATTAGAGCATTCTAATTGAAATTTGAAAACTAATTAGAATGTGTGTTTCTATTTAGGAGCTGCTGAACTACAAAATCTGAACAAAAATAAATCACTATATTTATACTCTAACTGTCATACATTCTTAAAATTAAATTTAAACGTGAGACTTTTGATTTACAACATAACCAAAAATATATACCGAAGCACTTTAAACTTCTTCAAAAAGTTGTGAAGATATTTTTGAAACTAAATAGAAATAAAATCTGCTTTTCCTAGGATAAACTAACAAGTAAAATAGCAAGTAGTAGAATTTTAACAACATTATATGGAAAATATGGCAACACTGGCCAATATCAGCAGTTTCATTCACAGGAATTGCATGGGATTAAACTTTTGCAAAGAAAAACTTGGCAGGCAAAGTTGTCAAACTCTTTCCAGAAATCGACTGACAGAAAACACACACACACACACACACACACACCCACAGTGAAGAAAATTCTGGTATCAGTGATGTATTCCTAAACCTCAAATTACAAACATTTATGAGCCAAAACACACTACTTGAGAATCTGTGACTATTTAACTATAAATTTAAAATGCTTATATTTTTTAAAAACAATGCTTACATTTGACAACATAGAAAATTACCCCCTGGAGGTTGCTTATTTTGAAGATGCTCAACATTTGAGTAAAATAGAAAAAGAGAAAAATCAACACAATATGAGATGATCCACCCTTTTACACATAATGTCAGAAGTCTTGTGGGAAAGGACTGAACCTCTGCCTCCAAGCCACAGCCACACTCCACAGAGAATCCACAATGTGCCAGTCATTTCCTCCGCTCAAGTTGTATGAAGCATTCATTCAATCTAGTTAGCAAATATTTATTGGATATCGTCTCCCTTACAGGTACTATAGTGTATAGCCACCCCGGAAACTCCTGAGCTTCTGGAGATTGCATTCTAGCAGGGGTGGGGTCTGTGAAGTAAAACCTAGTTCACATAAACCCTTGAATTTCAAGATTAGCATTTCATTTATTTCGTCATTCATTCACCAAGCAAATTCCAGACATTGGAGCTACAGTGGAACTCTAGAGTTGGAGAGACAACAAGAAGTAAAAATGGATAGAATAAAGAAGGTCCCTCCCTTACTCTGAAAATGGTACAATCCTAGAGGTTGTCTGTCCTTAGCTATATGGGTCAGTAAGTTTGTGGCCTTCAATATGACGTAGGAAAAGTGATCTAAAGTTATCTTGGGTAGCTCATGATGTTGTATTTTGTCTCTGAGCAGAGGTTTTAGTTCAAAGTGAAATGCTGTTTAAAATCAGGATTGCATAGCTGCAGTTCCATTAATTGCCTGAGATATCAGGTGGTAAGGGGGGACCCAGAGACTGCCCGGTGGTGTAGCCTTTACTCGTAGAGTCTGCTGGGGCCAAGCGTATGATTCATGTGAGCAAGAGAAGGAACAGACCTTAGCAGAGAAGTTAACAGTGTCACAGGATCCCTAGGGAGTGAGGAAGGCTTAGGGAGGAGGTAAAGGAACCATCTCCATCCACAGAACAGCAAGTCAGAGGTCCCCAGGGATGAGAAGAATCCAGCAAATGGTCAAGCCCATCAACAGGCAGGGAAAGCCCTGCAACTCTGAAATAAGAACTGGGCTGTGACACTGCCTCCTCTCTCTCCCTATAGTCCAAACCCAGTAGGACTGAGAAGAAAAAGGAGAAATCCTGTGCTGAGTAAGGAAGGAGAGAAGTTGTCTCTATTCCCTCCTCTGAGCACTGGTCTCACGTCTTCAGGAAGCCCAAACACAGGTTAGAGGAGTGTGTGTGTGTGACCTCTGAGGCTTCAAGATTAAACCAAATTCAAAGTTTTGCTTATCTAAAGGCACTGGACATTTTGATTACTGACTAAAGAACCTTGATTTTAAAAAAAATGTGTCTTGTCTTCTCTATTCACCTGAACATAGATCCAGAAGTATCTCTGAGAAATAAAGCAATGCAGCCACTGCATTTAGCAAAATGATGTCCCGGTGGCCTGAAATAATGACTGTGCCTACTGAAATGTCCAGTATCTGCATTGGCAGCATCTGGTGGATGATGGCTGAGGATGCATGCGTATAGGAACTAAACTGCTGATACATTAACTTAGTGTGTCTTTATGATCAATACTGATCACTTTAACAAAATCAACCATGCAGTAAACTACATTGATCTTAAAGATGAGTGTGTGAACCATACTACAAGACTAGTTTCTGTTATTCTGTGTGTGTAGACATAGCCAGAACCTCACTCATAAAGCTCAGAATCAGCCCTGGTGCATTTTCAGATGACAGATCTCATCTGCAAATATTTTAATAAGTATCTTGACTTTAGATTAATATGGTATTTACGTAAATTAAAGGGACTGTGTGAAACTAGAACAATAATACAATCTTTTTTAAAGCTGTGCTCTTGTCACAGCGACATCTGTGTGAACACCCCTTTTACTCTCATATAGGACCCCAGAAGAAGAATGTGGAAATATCACTTGTAGAGAACTGCCAAGAAAGTTCACTCACAGATTCCCGCATCCTCTGGCACAGTGCTGCGTGACTTTGAGCTGACCTTGAAATTTATGGTCTGGCACAAATAGTCATTAAACTGGGAACAGCTTGTGCAATGCCTTGATAACAAATGGTACCCAGCAATGTGTTAGCCGTGGAAAGAAATAAAAATATCCAATTTAGTTTTAATTCTGGAATGGAGAATGGACTGTGATTTTGAGAAGCAGTCGCAAAGTTGAATGCCAATTCTAAGGAACAGGATAATGTTTGTGATCTAAGTGTACTTAAATTGCAGACTAGTAACAGGCTGTTCTGATTGAGCTATGAACAGCTGGCAGGCATGAGAGTTGTGCACTAACCTTCATCAGGTCTCTTGTTGTAAATTTATGAATTGGTCCCTTTTTCCTCAGCTCTGTGGAGCAAAGGGAAGGAAACTTATGCTTATCTAATATATGAATGAGACACCACACCCTCTTAATGGCAGTGTATCTCAGCTTTTGCGTAGTTTATACCTTCGTTACACAAAGAGTCATAAAATTTAAACTGGACCCAAGGTAGCACAAGTTAATCTTTATCTCATGAGTTCCCTGAAAAAGTCTAGGCTATTGTATGGTTTAGTATTTGAGTAATAAGGATTTTTCCATAGGATGTCATATTGTATATGAAAGTTTGGTAAGTAAGTTCCCAATATTACATATGAAAATGAAGCTTTAAGTTTGTCTACATAAAATGAATCATATTGACCTATTAAAAAGAAAAAAAAAAAAAAACTGGCTTATTAGCTGTACCTGAGAAGAATATGCCAGTTGAATCTGTCTTACCCACAGGCCCCAGCAGAGGGATAGCACTGGGTCTTTACTTACACACGTGTAGTAGTTGATTACCTGCAGTATATATCCAACTCAAGGTCAGGCCCTCTATAATTGTGCGGACTGGAAAGAATAGTTGAGCGGGGTCAATTAGATTCCCTCTTTCCAGTATTCTCACTGAAATATGGGAACAAATTGGCTAGGTGGGATCTGAAAGAGACAGAGTCCTGGATGGGCAGAATGCAGTTAAGTCTCTTGGGATCTAAATCAAGGTGAAGGTCCATGAATTCCTGCTACTCAGGTCTCTAGAGCCACTTTATGTCTAGAAATGACTTCTACTTCCAACTTCCAGCTTTTGTGCTTGGACTTTGGAGTGGTTTCTAAAAGGTCTTGAAAAATATTCTGGCAGAGACTATCCACCACAAAAGCGAGGACAAAGAAGTGAAGGGAAACACTTTGATATTTACCATTTTCACCTTTTACAGAACTGCAGTACTCTGTAAAGGAATCTTAGATTTTTTCTGACTCAGTGTATCTAAAGTGTAGATCCATTCGTATGGCTTTCCAAGAACCAGTCTATAAATTATAAGATGGATTCCCATAACCTGCTTCCCTAGATTCAGTGCCTCCTGAGTGGTTCCTAGGACTTTCTTTTTAGAGAGCCTCCAGGCAATTCTAATGTCTTGGCCAGCCAGGTTTGGGTCCTGATATTGCCAACTCTCTCATTGTGTAGATTAGAAGATTGAGGCACAGTGTCTTCAAATGTCAAACGCTAAACTACACAATTAATATATGGAAGAACCTGAAAAAGATGAATATCTTCTTGTTTCGAGTGTGTTTTCTAGCCCACCAGTTTTTTGTTTTTGTTTTTTGTTTTTTTTTTTTTGTTGTTGTTGTTGTTTTTTTACAGAACTTTGGTATCCTTAATTGCAGAATCGACTTTACTAATTCACAAGGACAAGTATATTGGAGCTTTACTGTGCCATTGGTATACTTTTCTATGCTACTATTACCCTAGCCTTTATCAATACTGAAAATGAATAGAAAACACAAGGGGCTATACGTTCTCAAAGAAATGCTAGAAAAAAATTACTATTATCCTCAGTATAGTTTGTTTATGACACAAGGAAAGTATAGAGAAGGACCTAGAAAAGACTGAGTATGTGCTACGAATGTTCAGCTATGTGTCAGATTTATAAAGACATTATAGATTTAAAAATAGATTTGTAAAGAAAATATTACCAAATGAATATAAAACGATTGAAAATGAATTGAATGTAACACAAAGGTTCTACAATTGAACCTAAAACAAAGTTAAGCTATGAAGTTACTTTAAAATCATAGTAAAATATTTATGTTGGTAATATTCTTTAAATAAGCATCTTGTTAGTTTCTCTTTCATGTTATTTCTGTAATTGTTTTTAACTCAAGGGTATTTTTTACTCTTTTTTAAGGGTTTATCGTCACAGTTATTTGGCCTATACACTAAATCTTTTCTTTAAATTTTTTGATGTGTTATTTTCTTTACTGTGCTGAGTTTTCCTTTGCCAGCTAGGTTTAAATGATTCTATAGATGCAGTCTGGTCTCTACTTTGCAGACAACCTTGATGCAGGCTTATTGAAGCATAGAAAAAAATGCACATTTAAATGCAACTACAAAAGTTTAACATTGACATAAGGAAAAAACAAGTGTATTAATGTGTCCATTGAAAGTCTCTGTTACTGGGCTCATCAAAGAATTTTTGCACGTTCTTTGAAAGAGTTGCAAGTAAAGTACATGGAAATAAAACTAAGCACAATGAAGTAAAAATGTATTAAATGTATTCAAGAATTTATGCTTAGAAATGAAAATTATTAATCCCACTCTTTCATGTCTTCCTGCATTCTTCTACATTTTCCAATAAATGTGGCATATTACAGAGAATACATGGCCAGGTGCAGTGGTTCACACCTGTAAACCAGCACTTTGGGAGGCCAAGGTGGGTGGAACACCTGAGTACAGGAGTTTGAGATCAGCCTGACCAACATGGTGAAACCCCATCACTATTAAAAATACAAAAAATCAACCAGGCGTGGTGGCATTCGCCCATAGTCCCAGTTGCTCAGAAGGCTGAGGTAGGAGAATCGCTTGAGCCTGGGAGGCGGAAGTTGCAGTGAAACAAGATTGTGCCACTGTACTCCATCCAGCCTGGGAGACAGAGCGAGACTCCATCTCAAAAAAAAAAAAAAAAAAAAAAAAAAAAAAGAAGGCACAGTCATATATGTCACTTAACCATGGGAATTGTTCTGTGGAATGTGTTATTAGGCAGTTTCATCACTGTGCAAGCATCACAGAATACACTTGCACAAACCTAGATAGTACAGCCTACCACAAAACTAAGCTAAATTTTACGGCTTATTGCTCCCAGGCTGCAAACCTGCACAACATGTTACTGTACTGAATACTGTAGGTGATTGTAACATAATGGTAAGTAAATATTTGTATATCTAAACATTAAAAAGGTACGGTAACAGCACAGTATAGAAGGAAAAACATGGTACGTCTGTACAGGGCACTTAGCATGAAGTGAGCTTTCAGTACTGGAAGTTGCTCTGGGTGAGTCAGTGAGTGAGTGGTGAGTGAATGTGAAGGCCTAGGACATTACTGTACACTACTGCAGACTTTATAAACTCTGTACATTTAGGTGGCATTAAAGTGATAAAAATAAAAGGAATTGTGTTACCGCCCACTGTCTCATATGTGGTCCATCGCTGACCAAAACTTTAATATGTAGCCTATGACTATATTTTCTCCATCTCACTTCCCTTTTCCTTCTCCAGGGCAAAAAAAAAAAGGGGGGTTATTGGCTAGCACTTGGTACTCAATGGACAATATTTTTTAAAATAGAGAGTAGGTTTTCATGTCAAAAGGAGATGAAGATGTGTGTCTCCCTAGTTCCAGAGAACCACTCTTACTGGAATAACTTCTATCTTAGATGTTCACAGTGGTGAGTAAAAACCTTTTGTGTATGTGCGTATCTGTGCTGTCAAGTATCTTCAACTTGCTCCTTAGACCAGGAAAATAGCCAGTTTCAGAGCAGCAAAAACTTGACAATGTACTAGGCAATATTCTAAATGTGTTACAAAATGTATTAAAAATAAATGTATTATGAGAATGAAATTCATGAATCCTCACAACAACCCAGTAAGGTAGATACTATTATTATCTGTATTATACAGATGAAGAAACTGAGCACAAATAAAGAAACTAAGTCAAAGCGACTTGTCCAAAGTTTGAGAGTTTAGAGGGCTACAAGACAGATCCTAAAACTCCGAAAGAAGAGACTTCTAGAAACGTGTTATGAGGGGTTAGGTGAACACTCTCCCTCAAAGAGACAAATATTAAGCTGTTCAAAATTAGTAAAAACAATTATTCAGTCTCTGGAAGCTGATTCAAGGGCTTACAACAAATTAAGAGTCATTTATTCATCAACATTAATTGAACTCTGTGAGAACAGTAAGAAGCCAGCGTTTATCTAGCGGTGTCATCCCCACACTTCCTCCCAGCTCTATGTCTTGAATCAGTCATTCCAGAGGGGATCTAAAGATGCTCTAAGCAATATCTCAATGTCCCCCAACTTCCGGGTCTTGCTCTGTAGGGAGGGCTCAAGCAGGACAGCTGGGGAAGAATGCAGCCCCTCATTTCCCCATAGCTGTGTGTCACTATTCCTGGGAGACCTGCAGCCTCTGAACATCCTCAGATCCCACCTACTCCAGCTCTGGGGTGCAGCAGATCTATACCAGTCTGCGGCATTCATTCCTAGTTCCCTCCCCCAGCTTCTGTGTCATGGCACAGAGGTTCTGCCCAGAGGACAATTGAGCAAGTCTCCAAAAACAGCAGTATCCTGCCCTGCCAAGTTCGACTATTCAACTAAAGTAAGTGGCTCAACTGGTAATTCTGGTATTTGTTTGAAGCCTATCTCAATCACACTTGGATTGAATTGGCTTCTTTATAGTATGCCCAGTGCTCTTTAATCCACTAAGTAGAGCTTGAAATTACTCCCTGTGGGCTATCTTAGTTGTTAAAATCATGAGGAAAGATCACATTTATTGACTTCTTATTTTAACACTTAGTATATTCCTTATTTTAATGTTAAATCACCATTAAAGCTTTCAGGCCAAGACAAATGAAACAGCTATATATTCACTCACAATAGTAGGCAAGAATTCATAAAATGATACAAGAAGGGGAGACATTGGTTACACTTAAGATATCCAATTTTCTTTCAAAATTAATGCATTATTTTGAATGTGAAAGCCGGATTGTGCCACATGGTAGAGAATAAACTGATCTCTCTATGACTAATTCAGATTGTATTTGGTCAATAACATAGTTATTGTAGTATTGGGAAGAAATTACATGTTTATTTTTATGTGATGTATATTTTATTTATGGGCTATAAGTTATCTCAGCCAGTCCAGCAATTTCCCCAGATCTTTGTAAGTTTAGGTGAACTGTTAGTCATAAACTTTTTCATGGTATAATAATTCATAGAGATACTTAAGCAGAATTGAAAAATTCATATCATTAAAATAAATATATTCATTAACTATTTTTTGAGATCCTGAATGCTCATGTTAAGTAACAAACATTCATATAGAACCTATAGCCCTGTTTATTTAAGGCTAAAATATTTACAATTCTGAAGTCACTATTTTTTTGTTTAGTGGACATTTGTAGTTAGATGTGGACATGTATAAAAAGCAGGATAGTCGAGCAAAGATTCATTTGAATGGTATAAGAAGAGACATATGGCCTTCAGCTTGACTGGACTTCATAGAAACTCCTCTGCAGAAAAATACTGGGTGGTGATATCTAATTAACAGCAATATAGACAGAAAATGAGGGGATGCAGAGAAATCATTCATTTATGGAATGGATGTTTATGATTAGCAGACACCCAAGTAATTCTCAATTAAAAAATAGATTCACAAAAGTAATTGAGATATTGGAAAACGGTCTGTTGGTTCATAAAGCAGTAAACGTACAGTTATATGGTAATATAACCCATAGGGTAATATGACCCAGCAATTCCATTCCTAGGTATATATTCAAAAGAAGACACACAAGTGGCCAATAAACATGAGAAAATTGCTCAACCTCACTAATCAATAGAGAAATGCAAATAAAAACTGCGAGACACCATTTCACACCAGTCAGAATGGCTGTTACTAAAAAGTGAAAAACAACAGATGCTGAAGAGACTGCAAAGAAAAGGAAATGCTTATACACTGTTGGTGGGAATGTAAAGTAGTTCACTCACTGTGGAAAGCAGTCTGGAGATTTCTCAAATAACTTAAAACAGAGCTACTATTTGACCCACAATCCCATTACTGGGTACATACCCAAAAGAAAATAAAATAATTCCACCAAAAAGATACACATATTTGTATGTTCACTGCTGCACTATTCACAATAGCAAAGACATGGAATCAACCCAGGTGCCCATCAATGGTAGATTAAAGGAAAGGTGGTACATACATACCATAAAACTTTTACATAGTCACAAAAAATAATGAAATCTTGTCATTTGTAGCAACATGCATGGAACTGAAGACCATAATCTTAAGCAAATTAACGTAAGAACAGAAAACCAAATACCACATATTCTCACTTGTAAGTGGGAGTTAAACACTAAGCATACATGGGCATAACTATGGGAACAGTAGACACTGTGGAATACTAGTGGGTGGAAGAGGTGGGAGTTAATAAACTACCTATTGGGTTCTATGCTCACTACCTAAATGATGAGCTTCATACTCCATACCTCAGTATTGCACTGTATTCCCATGTAACAAGTCGGCACGTGTATCCCTGTATCTAAAATAAAAGTTGAAATGTTTTTTAAAAAATGAAAACAAGTGCTCATTAAGAAACTTGCACACATGAAGAAGGGTTTCTGGGAAGATAGCAGAATAGGAAGAACCAAAAATCTGTCTTCCCACCTAGACCACAAGACCACAATTGTACTGGCAGAATCTGTCTGGTGTAACTATGTTGGAACTCTGGAATCTATTGAAGGCTTTAACCTTCCAGGGGAAGGCTTAGACAGTATATTGCAGTTAATTTCAGTCAATTTCAGCAATTAGCACAGTAGCAACTGCCCATTCTCACTCTCTAGCATCATGGTAGACAATTTTGCACATGTTCCTGGAGCAAAGTTCACACCACTTGTGGGAACCAGAGTGGGCAAAGCAGACACTATCCTACAAATACTGGATATCTTTGTGCTGACCAGTGATTGCCACTTCTAATCACAGAAGTATAGACAAGGTGATGAGTAGTCATTGTTGTTTCATCTTCCCCTATTGATGTGAGCCCCTTCCTCTCCGACTGATGTAACTTCCAGAAGATTTAAAGTGCCAGCATGTCTTCCTCACTTCATTTCCATTTTCCCTGCTTTTGAGAGCCAGATATTAGAAGGCCAGGATATTTAAAAGCAACTGAATATATGGGGAAAATTAGAAAGTGACCATGCATGCCAAAGGATAGGCACAGGCTTAGAAAAGATCTAAGAAAACATTAAGTTCATACCTTAGTCTAATCCTTGGCACACAGACAGCCTACAACAATTTAAAATAAATATGTAAACAAAATAGCAAAACCCAGAAAACTCTAGGAAAGAGGAGAACTTGATTTCCAGAGATGCTGCTTTATTAGATTCAAAGGTTTAGTTTCCAACAAAAACAAATCACAAGATATATAAAGAGGCAGTAAAGGATGGCCCATTCAAAGGGAAAAAAAATAGACAAAAACTGTCCCTGAAAATATTTGATGGAAAATCTACAAAATGATGATGTTAAAACAACTATCTTAAAGATGATTAAGAAACTAAAGGAAGTTGTGGAGAAAGTTAAAAATAATAACATAAAGGAAATGGGAATATCAATTTAAAATCTAAAAAAAGAAATCTGAAGCTGAAAAATAAAATAAGTAATAAAAAATAAGAAATAAAAAATTCACTGCATGGATTCACAGGTAGATTTAAGCAGGCCAGCAGAAAGAACCAGTGAAGTTATAGATAAAACAATGGAAATTATTAAGTTCAATGAACAGAAAGAAAAAAAGAGTGAAGAAAAGTGAACAGAACCTAAGGGACCTGTCAGACACCATCAATTAGACCAATCTATCCATTGTGGGAGTTTCAGATATATTCAGAAGAGACAGAGTCCCTGGCAACATACAGAGACCTCATCGCTACAAAATATTAGAAAAAAAAATTAGCTGGGCAAGGTGGCATGTATCTGTAGTCATAGGTACTTGGATAGCTGAGGTGGGAGGATTACTTGACCCAAGGAATTTGAGGCTGCAGTGAGCCCGTAGTTGTGCCACTGCACTCCAACCTGGGTGACAGAGCAGGACTCTGTCTCAAAACAACAACAACAAAACACAAACACACACCACACACACACACACACACACACACACACACACACACACACACACACAGAGAGAGACAGAGAGGGGAGAGAGAAAGGGGCACAGAGAGCAATTGAAAAATAATAGCTGAAAATTTCTGAAATTTAATGAAATATATAAATATAAACACCCAAGAAGCTCAATGAACTCTAAGTAGGATGAATTCAAAGAGGCACACACCAAGACACATTATTATCAGACTTTTGGGAAACAAAGACAAAGAAAAATCTTGAAAGGAGGAAGAGAGGAGCAATTTATCACATAGAAATGATCTTTAGTAAGATTATCAGCACATTTTCCATCAGAAATTTTTGAGGCCAGAAGGGAGTGGTCTGACATGTTCAAAGAGCTAAAAGAAAAAAAAATCAACCAAGAATCCTATATCCAGGTAAAACTGTCCTTCAAAAGGGAGAGAGAAATTAAGATATTTCAGATAAACAAAAGTTGAAGGCATTTGTTACCACTCGACCTGCTCTGCAAGAAATACTGAAGAGTACTCAATTAAGTATTTAATACTTCATTTCATCCTGTAGGATGAAATGAAGGGGCACTAAACAGTAACTCAAAGCTATATAAAAAATAAAATTCTCAATAAATGTAAAACATGGGCAATTATTGAAACTAGTGTTATTGTAAAAAATCATAGCTGCATTTTTTTCATTTCTAACATAATTTAAGACTAATAAAAAATTTTAAAGAAATTATTAATCTTAAAACTTGTATTACCGTAACTTTAGTTTTTAAGTCCACATTTTGTTTTCTATATATTTTAAGAAACTCATGCATTTCAAAGAACAATTAGTTTTTATTTTTGGTCACACAAAGTATAAAGATGTAATTTTATGATATCAACAACCAAAAGGGGTGGGGAAAAACTTTCAATAATAGACAAACAAACAAAACTTTCAAAGGAATAGATTTTTTTTTACATTACTGAAGTTACATTTGTATTAATTTAAGTTAGAGTATTATAACTTTAGAGCATTAATTGTATTCCCATGATAACACCAAGAAAATAACAACAACATATATACAAAAGAAAATGAGAAAGGAATTTAAACATTTCACTACAAAACACCAACTAAACCAAAAAGGAAGCAATGATGAAAAGAAATGAGGGGGAAAATCTATAAGGTACATAAAAATAGATAACAAAATGAGAGCAGTAATTCCCTCCTTATCAGTAATTATTTTAAATAAAATGGATTAAATTCTCCAATCAACAGACATATATACTGCCTACAAAAAACTCACTTTAGATCCAAAGAAGCCAATAGATTGAAAATGACAGGATTGAAAAATGTATTCCACACAAATAGCAACCAAAAGAGAGAAAGAATGGCTACATTAATATCAGCTAAATAGACTTAAAAAAGATTACAGGAGACAAAGAATGACACTACATACTAATAAATGGTTCAATACAGCAAGATGATATAATAATTATAATATAAGCATTTACACACTTAATGACAGACCCTCAAAATATATGAAGCAAAAACTGACTGAATGAAGGGAGAAATACAGTGGTTCACACTTGTAGTCCAGGTTACTCAAAGACTGAGGTGGGAGAATCGCTTTAGCCCAGGAGCTCAAGGCTGTAGTGCACTATGAAAGCACATGTGAATAGCCACTGCATTCCAGACTGGACAACATACCCAAGACCCCATTTCAATGACAAGCAAACAAAACAAACAAAGAAACAGAAATAAGGAAATAAAGTTTAGAGCAGAGATAGATAAAACAGAGAATAGAAAAACAATAGAGAAAATCAAACTTAAATGTTGGTTCTCTCAAAAGATAGCAAAATTGACAAACTTTTTAACTAAATGGACTAAGAAAGAAATGATTTAAATTACTAAAGTTAGAAATGAAAGTGGGAACATTACTACTGATTCTACAGAAATAATAAAGATTATACGAGATTACTATGAATAATTGCCAACAAATTGAATATCTTAGATGAAATGGACAAATTCCTGGAACACAAAACCCACTGAGACTAAATCACAAAGAAACAGAAAATGTGAATATACTTATGAACAGTACAACTATTGAATTCATAATTTAAAATCTCCTTAAAAAGTAAGCACTGGACCCGATGGTTTCAGTGGTAAATTCATACAAACATTTAGGCAGAACTAACACCAATATTTCTCAAACATTTCCAAAAAGTTGAAAAGAAGGGAATATCTCCTAATTCATTCTATGAAGTCAAAATCACCCTGCTACCAAAACTAGGCAGATACTGCAAGAGAAGAAAACTACAGACCAATACCTGTTGATGCAAAATGCTCAGCAAAATACTAGCAAACCAAATTTGACAGTGCTTTAGAAGAATTCTACACCAAGACCAAGTGGGATTTATTCCTAGAATGTAAGGATAGGTCAACATATGAAAATCAATCAGTATAACATATATAACAATGAAATAAGAAAAACACATGATTATTTAATTGGTACAGAAAAAGCATTTGACAGAATTCAATACCATTTCAGCCCTCAAAAAACTTGGAATACAAGAAACTACCACAAGACAATAAAAGCCATATGTGAAAAAGCCATAGCAAACATCATAAACAATGATAAAAAGACTGAAAACTTTTCATCTAAGATTAAGAACAAAGCAAAGATGCCTGCTCTCTTCATTTCAACATAAGACTAGAATTTCTAGCCTAAGCAATTAGGCAAGAAAAAGATGTTAAAAACAATCTAAATTGGAAAGAAAGATGTGAAATTATCTCTGTTCACAGACGATATAATCACATATGTAGAAAATCCTAAAGATCCCACAAAAAATTGTTAGCACTAATAAATGAATTTATCACAGTAGCAAAATACAAAGCCAATACACAAAAATCAGTTGCATTTCTATACTCTAACAATGAACAATCTGAAGATGAAGGTATGAGAATAATTCCATCTATAATGGAAGCAGAAAGAATAAAATACTTAGAAACGAACCAAGGAGGTAAAAGATTGTACAACGAAAACTACAAAACATTACTGAAAAAAATTAAACAAGACGGAAATTAATGTAAGTACATCTAATGTTCATGTCAAAGTGAACAGATTCAATATAATCGCTATCCCAATGCCTTTTTTATTTTTTGCAAAGATAGAAAACTCATCCTAAAATTCATATGGAATCTGAAAGTACCCTGACTAGACTAAACAATCTTGAAAAAGAAGAGCAAAGGTGAAGGACTCAGATTTTCTGATTTTGAAACTTACTGCAAAACTACAGTAATGAAAACTGTGGTACTAGCATACAGACAGACATATAGACCAGTGGAATAAAATAGAGAGCTCATAATTCCACCCTGTGATATATGATCAAATAATTTCTGACAAGGATGCTAAAACCATTCAATAGAGAAAGGACAGTCCTTTCAACAAACGGTTCTGGGAAAGCTGGATAGCCGCATGTAAAAGAATGAAATTGGTGCCTTACCTAACACCATTTTTAAAAAATCACTCAAAATGGATCAAAGAACTAAATGTAAGGTCTAACCTATAAAACTTTTAGAAGAATCAACATGAGGTAAAATCTTCATGACACTGGATTTGGCAGTGATTTCTTAGATATGGCACCAAAGGCACAGGCAATAAAAGAAAAAAAATGACAAATTGTGAGTATCACGAAAATTTTTTAAAAATTGTACATCAGATGATCACATCAACAAAAAATGTAGGCAACCTACCAAATGGGAAAAATATTTGCAAGTCATATAACTGATAAGGGATTAATATCTAGAATATATACAGAAATCCTAAAACTCAACAACGACAACAAAAACAATCCAATTCAAAATGTGCAAAGGACTTGAATAGATATTGCTCCAAAGAAAATAAATTGGAACTCCTTCCCACTGTTGGTAGGAATGTAAAATGATAACAGCTACCACACAAAGCAGTATTGCAGTTCCTCAAAAAATTAAGACTACAATTACTATATGATACAGCAATTCCATTTTTGGGTATACACCCAAAAGAATTGAAAGCAGGGACTCAATGAAATATTTTTTATATCTATGTTCATGGCAACACGATTCACAATAGCTAACATGTAGAAACAACCCAGGGGTCTATAAATGAATGAATGGATGAGCCAAATATGGTATACACATACAATGGAATATTATGCAACCTTAAAAAGAAAGGAAATTCTGACATATGCTACAACGTGGATGGACCTTGAGAACATTATGCTAAGTGAAATTTCATTCCCCAAAAGACAATTACTGTGTGATTTTACTAACATGAGGTACTTACAGTAGTCAAAATTAGAGTCAGAAAGTAGAAAAGTAGTTGTCAGGGACTGGGAGAGGGGACTGGTGAAATGGGGAGTTATTATTTAATAGGTATAGAGTATCAGTATGACAAAATAAAGAGTCCTGGAAATGGGTGACAGTGATGGTTTCACAACATTATACGTGTATTTAATACCATTGAACTGTACATTTAAATAGGTTAAGATACTGTCTTTTCAGTTTCTTGGTGTAACCCTTGAAGCACAAAAGCTCTTAATTTTCATGAAGTTCAATTTATTAATCTTCTATTGCTTACGCTTTTGGTGCTTTTACACTTTTACACAATATTACGAAGCTTTACTCCTAAGTCTTCTGGTGAGAGTTTTCTACTTTTAGGTTTTATATTAGGTCTGTGAATCACTTTTAGTTCATTTTTGAGTATAGTAAGAAGCAGGAACTCAGTACTTTGCATGTGTTCACACAGTTGTTCCAGCAAAAGTGGTTGAAAAAAACGTTCGTTTTTCATTGAATTGTTTTGGCTTCTTTGTTGAAAATTAATTGACCATAAATGTTAGAGTAGAAGGTTAGGTTATGGACTTGAGATAACTATTTTCTTTTTCTAAAAGGTGTATAAAGGTATAAATTTCCCCTAAATCCTGCTTTAGTTGCATGCCACACATTCTGTGATGTTGAACTTCATTTTTATCTACATAAAAATATTTTCTAATTTCTCCTTTGATACCTTCTTTGACCTATTGTTTATTTAGGACCCTGCTTAATTTCCACATATTTGTGAATTTTCCAAATGTCTCTCTGTTGTTGATTTCTAATTTAATTGCCTTATAACTATAGAACATAATTTGTATGATTGTAATACTTTTAAATTTATTGAGGCTTATTTAGGATCTAGCATATGGTGTCTCCTGGAGAATGTTCCATGCACACATGGCTTATTCATCTGAGAATGGAACTTAACATTTTATGATAAAACTGTGGTGGGGTCCATTAAAGCCCAGTATTTTCAGCCTTCCATGTCTATGATAGAAGATCCACTGTATAGGCAAAGGCTGAACTGTGAAAGGGACCACCAGTCCTCTCTGTCATGTCTGCTTGGAAGAGAGCTTCTGCAACACAGAGCTATGAGGGATGAGGGTTAAGGGTGCCAGCTCCCTACCCCTTCTGGCTTGAAACTATAGCCCTGGACAGGGATCTAGAGGTAGTTTGAGATGCCTGCCCCTCCGGGCTCAAAACTGTAGCCCCAGACTGGGTGCTGGAGGCAATTGGAGACCCCTGCCCCTCCTGGTTTGAAACTGTAGCCTAAGACTAGGCACTGGAGTCAGTGGGTGACCCATTTTATTGTTGCTCTTGCTCCGTAAAAATCTTAATTTTACTGACCTTGGGGATGAGAATGGAAGCAAGTTGTGATTCAAATGTAACAGATAGTCCCTGTTTTCTATTTGCTATCTGTACTTCAGGCAATTTCCAGAGATTTTAAATGATTGGACCATTTTTTTCATAATTTTCACCAGTTAAATGATTGTTTTGCCACCAAGCTCTTCACACTTCCATTTTGGAAGTCACAATATGCCTCTATTCTTAAATAACAAAAATAAATAGCAAACTGGTACAGTCACGAATAGAGATTTCACGCAGGAAGTTTTTAAGCATTACGTGTTTTCACTCTTGCAGTAATGTCAAATTTATCTTTTGGAAGTGGGCAAATAAATATATCTGTGTATTTTGCTTGAATGAAAGTTATAAGTGACAAATTATTATTCCTGTTCTTTCCTGAAACAGACAAAAATATTCATTATTATGTGACAAGTGTCTGAGAATTCCAGACATATAAAGAAAAATTAGGCAATTTTTTTTTGAAACATATAGCATGTTCTGGGATGGAACTGTTTAGTATTGCAAAACATATCAGTTTTCTCAAAATTAGAAAGCAATCTCATTTAATATATAACATGATTTTGAGGGATCTTGATAAGCTAATTCTAAAATTTATCTGTAAAATAAAATGTGTGAGAATAGCCAACAAACTGAAAAAAGAGAGCAAATAAGAGAAGCATTTTTTTTTCTATCACATAGAAAAATATATTGAAAAGCCACAGAAATAAAATAAAGAATAAACAAATAAATTGGTAGTTCGGTCAATGTCTCTGAGCACAGTTGATGAAGATGACATTTCAAAATACTGGGAAAAGACTGGACAATTTTATAAATGATGTTTGGGAAACTGATTATCCATATGAAAATTAAAACTGGGAAACTTGTGATGTACTATATGTAAAATAAAGTCTAACTAGAAAAAAGGAATAAATATAAACACCTCACATTATAAACATATTGGAAAACTCTGAGACAGTAATTCAATAACCTCAGGGAAAATGGAGACCTCTGATAACAAAGCATAAATGCAAGATCATAAATAAAATGCTGATATGGTTGGCTGCATATACATTAAAATTTTCTGTGACAAAATGTGCCATAAACCAACTTAAATCCAAAATGACAGGAAACAACAAAAAAGTAGTTTTTATTTAGATAAAATACACACAGAATCTATAAATATTATTTACATATCAACAAGAAAAAACATACAATAGGGAAAAGTGCAAAAATATGAGAAGAAAAGTAATAAAAGAGGAAATCTAATAACCATTAGGAAAAATTATCTAGTATATATGGGAGAAGACTCTCCTCTCCATTACTAATCAGGGAAAAACAAGATAAAACAACAAATTATTTCAAAAATGAAAAAGACACGTAGTTCCCAACAATGAAAGATCCGGGAGGTCAGAACCTCTGCTTTGATCTCCACTGATCAGGACCAAACACAGTGCCTGGTATAGAGAATATCTGAACACTGGTTGAATGAATAAGTAAATGAAGGATTGAATACTGACAGACACAGGGAAATAGCTGTACTTGGATATTTGCATCTTTTCTGATTCATGTGCTTTATTCTCAAGTTCTCTGTCAAAGACTTTCAAATCCAATGTCCTCCTCAAAGATATCCTTGACTAAGATGGGTATTCTTACAACACATTAAAAAAAGAACTAATGGTATATTTTCTTTAAATTGTCTTTTACCATTTATATACTTTTATCATAATTTAATAACGTATAATCATACTAATACAAAATGCCATTTACTGCTCTACAGGGACTGTTTTTGGTGATGCTATACTGCATTCTGAAGAAAAGTACCAGTTATCATCTCTGCACAATCCTTAGCTGCTAGATATTTTCTCAATTTTACTCATACAATTACCTCTCTACAATCATATAATTAATAGAGTAAGATTTTTATCCAGATTGCCCAATGTCTCTTCCATCTGTTACAAGGCTTTCCAATAGACACATAAATTTGGATCCTATCACTAGGTAGGGTAAGCCCAACCCTGAATGCCAAAATTTATTTTCATTTATAAAACATGTTTTGTTAGTATTTGTAGTTTGCCTACCATGCCTAACAGAGCAGGTGCTAGTGGTTGTTATGTTTTCTTAGAGGGTATGAAGAGGTCTATGTAACGTACCCAAATGTAGATTGATGTTGGTGATGTTTCAAATTTTCCAGTTGCCAGTCTGTAACCATAACAACAGGTGATAGTTAATTAATATGCTTAAGTACATGTGCATCAGCCCCTCTCATTCCTATCTCTTACTTAAGTAACTGCTGTGACAGCCAGTTTTTGCAAGATACTGATCTGCTTTGCACAGGCATTATTTTTCACCCTTCTCATCATCCGCTGAGTTTTCCTATGACACCAAGGAATGGTGCACTTATGGGATCCCTCAGGACACTTGATATTTGCATCTTATTAGATGCATGTTTTACTTTCAAGCCCTCCATCAAATATCTTCCAATCAGAAGCATGTGTACCTTTGACTGCTGAGGTGGCAGATAAGTGCTACTGGTTTTGGTCCTCCAGAAGACACTTTGGTGACTTATTTCACAAGCTTTCCAAACATTTACTGTGGAATTGAACGCCAGTGGCCCCCAGCAATAAGCATCAGAATAAATATCTTTTTATTGCTATTCCCTTCTTCCATGTTTTACTCCCTTGATACCTCACTCTTGCTCCCTGGGATTACTTCCCAATTATACTACCTGCACGGAAGTTTTTGTTTCAGATTCTGACACCAAAATATGGTAGTGGGGATGGGATGGGGAAAGGGTCTTTAACTGTTGGGGAAGATGCTTGAATAAGTACATAAATGCTATTACCTTGACCTTGAAACACAATGTTATGATATCTTTACAACTCCTAGTCCATCAAAACAAATGCTGTGCTTTGTATTGATCTTTTAATTCCTCCTTTGGCCTTTATCTTCCATTCAGAAATAGGTATTGTTTTCTTATTTGCACAGTTCTTGATTTTTATTTTTTACTTTACATAGATTACTACCTAGTCTCATACACAAAATCCCTGAAGATAAAGCTCTGAAGATAGATAAGGTATAAGACTGTAGTCACTAACTGACTGAATTGCCTTAAACACTAGCATTAGGAATGTGAAATTTATCCCCAGGTAATGAGAAACCACCAAATGTTTATTAAGAATAGAGTAACTTGTTAATAGTTACATTTAATTAAATTAACCTGCTGGTGAAGTTGAAGGTGAGTTGGTTTCAAGACACTGCCTAGTCCAGGCATCACCTAAAGTACTTTCACCTGAAGTAAGGGTTGGACTTTCTAATTTCTATTTCATTGTCCGATGTAATTGTACATAATATATAATCTAAAGTAATTGCTTAAAATAGTATAAATATTTAGTTAAATGTCTGATTTTGCTCTATTTGTATATGATTTTTATGCCTTTTGTTTTATATACCATGCATTTGTCAGTTAGGTTCCTTTTTATTAAACTAAACTTATGAAGAGATTATCTATGTAATATTTAATTGGTTAACTTGTAGAGAGGGCTAGCAGTATTTGTAATAATTATGGTTTTGTGATAACAATAACGTTTCAGTGTATACTGGTTACTTTCCACATTTAGGTTTGATGCCTAAAATTCAAAGACCAAATCATATTAGGAACTTCAATAAGCAAACATTATTATATCATAATTTTTAATAGATCCTTTCATTTTCTGAGACTTAAGAGCTAGGATGCTAAGCCTGGTATGCTAAATATTGTATTCTGTACTCCATTTAGACTTTGATTTGGATTTAAAATTCAAAATCACTTCCATCATTTCTATCCTTGTGAGTGTGTGCCTGTGGGGATATTAAAATAGAGAAAGAGCTACTTGGAGAGATGAAGTGATTGAATTTGATGCCTAAGGCCAGAAACCTCATTTTGCTTATGTTAATATGTAGAACTTTCTGCACTCCTATCCATGGCTAGTAAATGCTTTTTCTTGATTTTGTAAAATTCAGCATTGTATATCCTGGTTAGAAACCTTATTTCTTTTGTTGCAAATAGTGCTAGCAACCAATTTCAATCTAGATACTATTAACGTGGCTCAATTATAAAATGATTACATATGATTATAAAAAAGCAAAATCTATGTGTTTCTATCTTTAATGTCACTTTATTTAAGATTGCAGATTAAAGCTTTTGTAACCTTAGGTAAATCAGTAATTAACTTAGCACAGAGATAGAATATAGAGATGAAATCATAAGACCAAGGAGGCATTTTCAAAGAATTTTAATAAATATGTAGCAGAATATAATCTGTCCCAAAGAAGTGCAGATATCTCTGGGGTCCCACCCATCACAGGGTAACATAAAGAAGACAACATTTGTCATTATTATCTATAAATTAGTTAATTTATCCATTTTCAACAAATACTTAGTGAACACCCACTTGTTGGCATTCCAAGATGAGCAATATAGTGTCTCAGATCTAGGACAGCTCAGAGGATAAGGTGGAAATGGCAGGGGTGGGGAGAAGAGAAATGCACAAATATACAATTATAATTTAAAATAGTGTATGTTGTGATGAGTATGCTTATGAATCATTATGAAATATAGAAGACAGGATGAATTCCTGGGTCAATCATAAAAATGTTTTCCAAAGGCAAAAGGCCCAGCAACAGTGTTTCTTAGACCATGCAGAGGAGTCTACCAGCCGAGAAGTGGAATCAAAGCATCAGAGACAGAAAGAGAATATCAAGTGTGTAGGCTAAAATTCTTAACAGAATGTGTCATGTTTTAGTTATGGGGAGCAAGGGAAGATGGTGTCCCAGGCAAAAGGCTGGAGTGTTGAGAGGCAGGGGAATGACTACAGACAGGTTGGGTAGATATGTACGATGCAGGACCTTATATACAATGCAAAAGTATTTGGGCTTTTAAGGGACTGATTTGATCAGATTTGTGCTTTAGAAAAATAGCTGATGGCCAAAGTGGAGGAGGGACTGGTGATAAGTATTAGGTTGAGGCAATTGGTCAGTTGAAGCTGAGTTTGTATTAAGACTTTGAGAGTGGGAATGCAGTGGTGATGGCAGAATCTGGGCTTCCTGATTGATGTATTGTGGGAAATGAGGAAAGACAAGGCAGCAGAGATGCTGCCTAGTATCCTTCTACTGATGTTGATGGTGCCACTAGTTAAATCACAGAATGATAGAGAAAGAAAACCTAACAACAAAGGAGTGTGGTTTGAAAATATATTACATTTGTTGTTTGTAAATTCCTTTAGTAGACATGAAATTATGTAAAGTAATAATTATAACAATGTATTGTTGGGTTTGTGACATGAAAAGTTTCAATATATAAAATAATAATATCGCTAAAAGCTATATATATAGCAATAATATTACTATATTGTTATATAATAATAATATCACTATATTGTTATATAACAGATATAACAGTAATTTCACTGAAGTGGGATACAACTGTAGAGGAGTAACATTTAAAGACCTCACTTGAATTCAGTTAGTATAACTCTGAAGTAGATTCTGATGAGTTAGATGTATGTGATCAGCCTTAGACAAACCACTAAATAAATCGCTTAAAAATATAATGAAAAATGATTAAAAGTAATAAAACGTTACACTAGACAGTATTTACTTGATGCAAAAGAATATAGTAAAGGAGGACTAGCAGCAAAATAGACATGAGACATGTAGAATAAAAACTAAAATGAGAGATATCACTCCAGCAATATTGATAATAACATTAACTGTGAATGGATTAGCTATCCAATCAAAAGGCAGAAATCGTCAGACTGGATAAAAAACAAGATCCAACTATATGCTGTCCATAGGAGATACTTTAAATTCAAATATACTAATAAGATAAAAGTTAAACAAATGACAAAAGAGATGCAAAGTAGACTACAAGGTTAATATACAAAAGTCAATTGCTTTCCTTTATTTCAGCAATGAAAAATTAAAATTTGAAAATAAAAACAATACCATTTCCATTAACAACAAAATCATAATATACTTAATATACTCATATAGTTAGGTTATAAATCTAACAAAATATGTACAGGATCTATACGCAGAAAACTACAAAACTTTGATGAAAGAACTAAAAGATCTAAATAAATGGAGACCTTGTTGTGATTTTAATTTTTATTTACCTAATGATTATTGATATTGAGCATTTTTTCACGTTTTTTGGACACTTTTATGTCTTCTTTTGCAAAGTATTTGTTCGTGTCTTTTGCCCACTTTTTAATGGAATTATTTGTTTGTTTTTGTTGTTGCCAATTTGTTTTAGTTGCTTATAGATTCTGAAGATTAGTTCGTTATCAGATGCCTAGTTTGCATCTGATTGAAATTCTTAGGTTTTCTATTAACTCTGTTGAATAGTTTCTTTTGCACTTGCATTTTTGGTGGGAATGTAAATTAGTTCAGCCTCCGTGGAAAGCAGTATGGAGATTTCTCAAATAACTAAAAATAGAACTACCATTTGACCCAGTAATCCCACTACTGGGCATCTACCTAAAGGAAAATACATTTATCTACCAAAAAGACACCACATCATTAGTCACAATACCTAAGTCATGGAGTCAACTTAGGTGCCCATCAATGGAGGGCTGGATAAAGAAAATGGTACATATATACCATGGAATACCGTAAAACCATAAAAAATGAAATGATGTCCTTTGCAGCAACATGGATGTAGCTGGAGGCCATTATCCTAAGTGAATTAACACAGAAACAGAAAACCACACACTGTCTGTTTTCTCTGTATAAGTGGGAGCTAAGAAATAGGTACACGTGGACATAGAGATAGAAACAATAGACACTAAGAACTTCAGAAGGGTGGAGACAGGGAGGCAGGGAAGCGTTGAAAAACTATGTATTGGGTATCTCTCAGGTAGATTTTTACTGTGTGGATGATCAGTTCAACAGAAGGCCAAACTCCAGCATTATGCAATAAAGTCAATAAATTGTGCAATAAACCTGCACATGTACCACTTTAAACTAAATTTGAAAAAAAGAAAAAAGTAATCAGAGAGATTACTTTTTTGAACTCTGTGTTCATGCTTTGAAAAACTCAGTATTGCTAAGTTATCTATTCTTCCCAACTTGATCTACAGGTTCATTGCAATACTATTGGAAATCACAGCACTATTTCACTTATGATCCAGCAATCATGCTTTTAATTATTCCTCCACTTAATTTGAAAACTTATGTCTAAACAAGATTGCACAGAGATATTTATAGCAGTTTTATTCATAACTACCAAACACTGAAAATAACCAAAATGTCCCTCAGTAGGTAAAATGATAGACAAACTGTGATACATGCACATAATAGGGCATTATTCAGTCATAAAAGGAAATGAGCTATTAAGTCAGGATAAAACACAGGAAACCTTAAATACATATTGCTCAGTGAAATAAGCCAGTCTCAAAAGGCAACATACTGTGGGACTTCAATTATATAACACTCTGAAATAAGTAAAACCATGGAGACAGTGCACAGGTCAGCAGCTGCTAGGGTTAAAGAAAAGGAGAGTGAAATGAATAGGTAAAGCATAGGTGCTTTTAAGGGCAGTTAACCAGGGCTTCTTGGAGAAATGGCTTATCCTAGGATTGGAGCAGAAAATATAAAAGATGAAGCTGGAGCCTCTTGTAGTATCAGAAAGTAAGAAAGTACTCAAAAATATATGTGTATAGATGAGTGTTTGTCAATGGGGCCGAAGAGCCAACTGAAGTTCCCCGCAATGGCCAAAGCTGAAACAATCTGAGTAAAACAATTAATAAAGTATTATTAGAGTGTATCTCAAAGTATAAGTATTCATGATTCCATACTGACAGAAATACATAATTGAGTAAGTTAATACATAGGGGAGGAGAAACAAATCTCCCACTCATATGAATTATAAATTATTTAGATACTTCATCCAAAATGAGGGAAGTATAATGACTTCCTTCCGCAGCCTGGAAGGGGGAAAGGGGAGAAGGAGTAACTTTACAGCAAAGAAATCTGAAAAACATTACTTCATTCAGACTTCATTCATTACTTCATTCAGACAATGATGGTCACCATCAACGATCATAATCATGTTGATAGTATGTACTGTTGATATGACATGATGAAAATGGTGTGCCACTTACCTCTGTGATCTTCCTCTCCCAAACTCATAACCCTAAACTAATTATGAGAAAGAAATTCTAATTACAATAGAGGGGCCTCCTACACAAATATACCTGACCAGTACACTTCAAACTGTCAAGATCATTAAAAACAAGGATAGTCAGAGAAAATGTTACAGTCAAGAAGATCCTAAGGAGACGTGACAACTAAATGTAATGTGGTATCCTGAATGGGATCCTGAAATGAGAAGAAAAACTAGGTTAAAAAGTAAGGAAATCTTAATAAACTATGGACTTTAGCTAATAATAATGTATACATGTGTATTAATATTAATAAATATCACACTAAGGTAAAATGATAATAATAGGGGAAAGTGTGGGGGTGGGATGAGGAAAGGGTATACAGAAAGCCTATACTATCTGATCAAATTTTTGGTAAATCTAAATCTAAAAAAATAAAATATATCAATAAAAATTATGGAACAACATTCCTCATTAACCAAAAAATAAAAATAAAAAGAATCCTTAACAAATGTTTCAAGTCAAATTCAGCAGTACCTAAAAAATATAACACATCCTGTCTAAGTGGAGATTACACCAGAAATTCCAGGTTGGTTTTCCATTGACAATTGCTATAATTCACCACATTAAAAAAAAGAAGCACTATCAGCTCACTAGATAAAGAAAAAGCATCTTTCCAAATGTAATATATATGCCTAATAAACTCTTATTAATCTAGTAATAGAAGGGACATTCCTCAACCTGGTAAAGGACATTTATGAAAAATCTACAATTGACCTCATATTTATTGCTTTATCCCTAAGAATACGAACAAGGAAAGCATGTCCACTCTCACTACAACAATTTCATGGATTTTCCAGCTTGCGCAATAATACAAGAAAAAGATAGACAAGGCATAAAAATTTCAAAGGACAACATCATCTCTAGTCATTTTTCAAGAATCTAGCACAAAGATACTAGTACTAGTAAGTTTGTGTAAGATCTCAGGATACAAGACTGATAAGATAACGTAATTGTATTTCTGTATACTAACAGCAAATATTTGAAAACTGAAATTTATACTTACCATTCATAATAGGATCAAACATAAAATATTACCAGAGGACATCAACAACATATGTGAAAGACCTATATAGTGAAACTACAAAACACTGATAAGGTTTTACATGTCTAGTAAATGGAGATATATGCTCTATCATGGATTGAAATATTAAATATTGTTAAGATGTCAATATTCCCCTGCTTAATTTATATATTCAATGTAATCTCAATCAAAATCCTGGAAGATTATTTTTGATGAAACTGACAAACTGATTCTAAAATTCATATGAGGATGCAAAGTACCAAGAATTTCCAAAACAACTTTGAAAAAGAACAATTCATAGAGCCAAAACTATCTAACTTCAATATTCATCATAAGGGTACAGTAATTAATACAGTATGGTATTGTCATCCTGTTAGACAAATAGATCAATATAACAAAATACAGAGTCCAGAAACAAATCCACACATATATGGACAACTGATTTTTGACAATGGTGCAAAAGTAATTATATGTGGAAGGATAAACTTTTCTACAAATGTATGGAATAATTGAATATTTATATGCAAAAGAAAAACTAAATTCAACTGCTACCTCACTTCACATACAAAAGTTAATTTATTTTGCATAGATGTAAATGTCAGAGCTGAAACTATAAAACATCTAAAAGTAAATGTGGAAGAATATCTTAATGACCTTGGGTTAGCCAATGATTTATTAAGTAGGACACAATAAGCAAAAGTCATAAAAGAAAACAATTGATTACTGTAAAAATAACCATACTGCCCAAAGCAAGATAAATATTCAGTGCAATTCCCATCAAGACGCCATCATCATTTTTCACAGAACTACAAAAAAATCTTAAAATTCATATGGAACTGGAAAAGAGCCCGCATATCCAAAGCAATACTAAGCAAATAGAACAAATCTGGAGGCATCACATCACCTGACTTCAAATTATACTACAAGGCTATAGTTTCCAAAACAGCATGTGCCTGGTATAAAAATAGGCACAGACCAATGAAACAGAATACAGAAGCTAGAAATAAAGCCAAATTTATACAGCCAACTGATCTTCAACAAAGTATACAGAAACATAAATTGAGAAAAGGACACTCTATTCAACAAATGGTGCTGGGTAAATTGGCAAGCTGCATGTAGAAGAATGAGACTGGATCCTCCTCTCTTGCCTCATAAAAAAATCATTCAAGATGTATCAAAGACTTCAATCTAAGACCGGAAACCACAAAAGTTCTGGAAGATAACAACAGAAAAACTAATCTAGACATTGGCTTAGGCAAAGAATTCATGACTAACATTCCAAAACTAAATGCAACGAAAATAAAAATAATAAATGGAACCTAATTAACTAAAAAGCTTCTGCACAGCAAAATAAATAATCAGCAGAATAAACAGACAACACATGGAGTGGGAGAAAATATTTGCAACCTGTGTATCCAACAAAGGACTAATATCCAGAATCTACAGAATCTACAAGGAACTCAGATGAATCAGAAAAAAAAAAAAAAAAAAAAAAAAAAAAACCCAAAAAGTGGGCAAAGGATATGAATAGACAATACTCAAAAGAAGATAAACAGTAAACAAACATATGAAAAAATTCTCAACATCACTAATTATCAGGTAAATGCAAATTAAAACTACAATGAGATACCACCTTACTCCTACAAGAATGACCAAAATTAAAAAGTCAAAAAACAACAGATGTTGGCATGGATAACGTAAACTAGTATAACCACTATGGAGAACAGTATGGAGATTCTTTAAAGAAATAAAAGTATAGCTACCATTCATCCAGCAATCCCGCTACTGGGTGTCTACGCAAAGGGAAAGAAGTCATTATTTGAAAAATAAACATGCACATGCATGTTTATAGCACACCATTTGCTATTGCAAAGATATGTAACCAACCTAAGTGCCCATTAACCAATGAATGGGTAAAGAAAATGTGATATACATACACCACAGAGTATCACGCAGCCGTAAAAAGGAACAAAATAATGTATTTTGCAGCAACTTGGATGGAGCTAGAGGCCGTTATTCTAAGTGAAGTAACTAAGGAATGGAAAACCAGATATTGTGTGTTCTCATTTATAAGTGGGAGTTAACTACCAGGATGCAAAGGCATAAGAATGATATAATGGACTTTGGGGTCTTGGAAGGGAAGGGTAGAAGGGGAGTGAGTGATAAAATAATACATATTGGGTACAGTGTACACTGCTCAGGTGATGGGTGCACCAAAATCTCAGAAATCACTGCTAAAGAACTTATCCATGTTGGCAAAACTTCCTGTACCCCACAACTATTGAAATAAAAGTATCAGTACCATGCTGTATTGGTTACTGTAGCCCTTGTGGTAGAGTTTGAAGTCAGGTAACATGACGCTCCAGTTTTTTTCTTTTTGTTTAGGATCGCCTTGGCTATTCAGGCTCTTTTTTGGTTCCATATGAATTTTAAAGTAGTTTTTTCTATTGTGTGAAGAATGTCATTGGTAACTTAATAGGAATAGTATTGAGTCTGTAAGTTGCTCTGGGCAGTATGGCTGTTTTAAAAATACTGATTCTTCCTATCCATGAACATGGGATCTTTTTCCATTTGTTTGTGTCTTTGATTTCCTTGAGCAGTGTTTTGTAATTCTTATTGTAGAAATCTTTCACTTCCCTGGTTAGTTGCATTCCTAGCTATTTTTTTATTTTTGTGGCAGTTGTAATGAGACTGCCTTTCTGATTTGGCTCTTAGCTTGGCTGTTGTTGGTGTATAGGAATGCTAGTAACTTTTTGTTTGTTTGTTTGTTTGTTTTGGTTTTGGTTTTTGTTTTTTGAGGAGGAGTCTCGCTCTGTCACCCAGGCTGGAGTGCAGTGGTACGATCTCAGCTCACTGCAATATCCACCTCCTGGGTTCAAGCATTTCTTGTGCCTCAGCCCCCGAGCAGCTGGGACTACAGGCATGCACCATCACACTAGGCTAATTTTTGTATTCTTAGTAGAGATGGGGTTTCACTATGTTGACCAGGCTGGTCTCAAACTTCTGGCCTCAAGCAGTCCACCCGCCTTGGCCTCCCAAAGTGTTGGATTTTTGTACATTGATTTTTGTCTTCTGAAACCTCACATAAGTTGTTTATCAGCTGAAGGAGCTTTTAGCCAAGACTATGGGATTTTCTAAGTACAGAATCATGTCGTCTGCAAACAGGGATAGTCTGACTTACTCTCTTCCCATCTGGATGCCCTTGGTTTCTTTCTCTTGCCTGATTGCTCTGGCTAAGACTTCCTATACTATGTTGAATAGAAGTGGCGAGAGGGGCATCTTTGTCCTGTGCTGGTTTTCAAGGGGAATGCTTCCAGCCTTTGCCCATTCAGTATTATGTTGACAGTGGGTTTGTAATAGATGACTCTTATTATTTTGAGGTGTTCATTCAATACCTAGTTTATTGAGAGTTTTTCACATAAAGGTGTGGTGAATTTTATTGGAAGCCTTTTTCTCCACCTATTGAGATAATCACGTGGTTTTCTGGTTCCTTACACTGTATACAAAAATCAACTCAAGATGAGTTAAATATTTAAGTGTAAAACCCAAAACTATAAAAATCCTGGGAGACAACCTAGGCAATATCATCCTGGCCATAGGAATGGACAAAGATTTCATGACAAAGACAATTGCACAAAAGCAAAAATTGACAAATGGGATCTAATTAAACATAAGAGCTTCTGCACAGCAAAAGAAACTATCAACAGAGTAAACAGACAAGCTACAGAATGAGAGAAAATATTTGAAAACTATGCATCCAACAAAGGTCTAATATCCAGTATTTATAAGGAACTTAAACAAATTTACAAGAGAAAAACAACTGCATTAAAAAGTGGGCAAAGAACATGAACAGACACCTTTCAAAAGAAGACATATATATAGCCAACAATCATATGAGAAAAAGCTCAGTATCACTAATCATTAGAGAAATCCAAATCAAAACCACAGTGAGATACCATCTCATACCAGTCAGAATGGCTATTAATAAAAAGCCAAAAAGTAACAGATGCTGGCAAGGCTGTGGAGAAAAGAGAATGCTTATACACTATAGGTGGAAATGTAAATTAGTTCAACCATTGTGGAAATCAGTATGGTGATTCCTCAAAGAGGTGAAAAATAGAAATACCATTCAACCCAGCAATCTCATTACTGGGTATAAATGCAGAGGAAAATAAATCATTCTACCATAAAGACACATGCACACAGATGTTCGCTGCAGCACTATTCCAAATAGCAAAGACATAGAATCAACCTAAATGCCCATGAATGACAGGCTGGATAAATTGCAGTAGATACACCATAGAATCCTATGCAGCCAAAAAAAAAGAATGAGATTATGTCTTTTGCAGGAACATGAATGGAGCTGGAAGCCATTATCCTTAGCAAATGAATGCAGGAACAGAAAACCAAATACATCATGTTCTCACCTATAACTGTGAGCTAAATGATGAGAACTCACGACACAAAGAAGGGAACAACAGACATCAGGGTCTACTTGACAGTGAAGGGTGGGAAGAAGGAGAGAAGCAGAAAAGATAACTATTGGGTACTGGGCTTAATACTTGAGTGATGAAATAATCTGTACAATAAACCCCCATGACATGAGTTTACTTACGTAACAAACCTTCACATGTACCTCGAACCTAAAATAAAAGTTAAAAAAAAAAAAACAAATTAACCAAAAATAAAATTAAAATTAAAAAAGAAAACAATTGGTAAGTTTAATTTCATCAAAATTAAAGACTTATGCACTTCAAAACACCACTGAGAGAATGAAAAGACAAGCCATGAAGATGGCCGAATAGGAGCAGCTCCAGTCTCCAACTCCCAGTGCGAGCGACACAGAAGACCGGTGATTTCTGCATTTTCAACTGAAGTACTGGGGTCATCTCACTAGGGAGTGCTGGACAATCGGTGCTGGTCAGCTGCTGCAGCCCGACCAGCGAGAGCTGAAGCAGGGTGAGGCATCGCCTCCCCTGGGAAGCGCAAGGGGGAAAGGAGTCCCTTTTCCTAGCCAGGGGAACTGAGACACACAACACCTGGAAAATCAGGTGACGCCCACCCCAATACTGCGCTTTGAGCAAACGGGCACACCAGGAGATTGTATCCCACATCTGGCCGGGAGGGTCCCACGGCCACGGAGCCTCCCTCATTGCTAGCACAGCAGTCTGCGATCTAACTGCAAGGCAGCAGTGAGGCTGGGGGAGGGGCGCCCGCCATTGCTGAGGCTTAAGTAGGTAAACAAAGACACTGGGAAGCTTGAACTGGGTGGAGCTCACAGCAGCTCAAGGAAACCTGCCTGTCTCTGTAGACTCCACCTCTGGGGACAGGGTACAGCTAAACAACAACAACAAAAAAAGCAGCAGAAACCTCTGCAGATGCAAATGACTCTGTCTGACAGCTTTGAAGAGAGCGGTGGATCTCCCCACACGGAGGTTGAGATCTGAGAAGGGACAGACTGCCTGCTCAAGTGGGTCCCTGATCCCTGAGTAGCCTAACTGGGAGACATCCCTCACTAGGGGCAGTCTGACACCCCACACCTCACAGGGTGGAGTACACCCCTGAGAGGAAGCTTCCAAAGTAAGAATCAGACAGGTACACTTGCTGTTCAGAAATATTCTATCTTCTGCAACCTCTGCTGCTGATACCCAGGCAAACAGGGTCTGGAGTGGACCTCAAGCAATCTCCAACAGACCTGCAGCTGAGGGTCCTGACTGTTAGAAGGAAAACTCTCAAACAGGAAGGACACCTATACCAAAACCCCATCAATACGTCACCATCATCAAAGACCAGAGGCAGATAAAACCACAAAGATGGGGAAAAAGCAGGGCAGAAAAGCTGGAAATTCAAAAAATAAGAGTGCATCTGCCCCTGCAAAGGAGCGCAGCTCATCACCAGCAATGGATCGAAGCTGGTCAGAGAATGACTTTGACGAGATGAGAGAAGAAGGCTTCAGTACATCAAACTTCTCAGAGCTAAAGGAGGAATTACGTACCCAGCACAAAGAAACTAAAAATATTGAAAAAGGAGTGGAAGAATTGACAGCTAGAATATTAATGGAGAGAAGGTCATAAACGAAATGACAGAGATGAAAAATGACACGAGAAATACGTGACAAATGCACAAGCTTCAGTAACCGACTCGATCAGCTGGAAGAAAGAGTATCAGTGATTGAGGATCAAATGAATGAAACGAAGCGAGAAGAGAAACCAAAAGAAAAAAGAAGAAAAAGAAATGAACAAAGCCTGCAAGAAGTATGGGATTATGTAAAAAGACCAAATCTACATCTGATTGGGGTGCCTGAAAGTGAGGGGGAAAATGGAACCAAGTTGGAAAACACTCTTCAGGATATTATCCAGGAGAACTTCCCCAACCTAGTAGGGCAGGCCAACATTCAAATTCAGGAAATACAGAGAATGCCACAAAGACACTCCTCGAGAAGAGCAACTCCAAGACACATAATTGCCAGATTCACCAAAGTTGAAATGAAGGAAAATATCTTAAGGGCAGCCAGAGAGAAAGGTCAGGTTACCCACAAAGGGAAGCCCATCAGACTAACAGCAGATCTGTCAGCAGAAACTCTACAAGCCAGAAGAGAGTGGGGGGCAATATTCAACGTTCTTAAAGAAAAGAATTTTAAACCCAGAATTTCATATCCAGCCAAACTAAGTTTCATAAGTGAAGGAGAAATAAAATCCTTTACAGATAAGCAAATGCTTAGAGATTTTGTCACCACCAGGCCTGCCTTACAAGAGACCCTGAAGGAAGCCCTAAACATGGAAAGGAACAACCGGTACCGGCCATTGCAAAAACATGCCAAAATGTAAAGACCATCGAGGCTAGGAGGAAACTGCATCAACTAATGAGCAAAATAACCAGTTAATATCATAATGGCAGGATCAAGTTCACACATAACAATATGAACCTTAAATGTTAATGGACTAAATGCTCCAATTAAAAGGCACAGACTGGCAAACTGGATAAAGAGTCAAAACCCATCAGTCTGCAGTATCCAGGAGACCCATCTCACATGCAGAGACATACATAGGCTCAAAATAAAGGGATGGAGGAAGATCTACCAAGCAAATGGAGAACAAAAAAAAAGCAGGGGTTGCAATCCTAGTCTCTGATAAAACAGACTTTAAACCATCAAAGATCAAAAGAGACAAAGAAGGCCATTACCTAATGGTAAAGGGATCAATTCAACAGGAAGAGCTAACTATCCTAAATATATATGCACCCAATACAGGAGCACCCAGATTCATAAAGCAAGTCCTTAGAGACTTACAAAGAGACTTAGACTCCCATACAATAATAATGGGAGACTTCAACACTCCACTGTCAACATTAGACAGATCAACGAGACAGAAAGTTAACAAGGATATCCAGGAATTGAACTCAACTCTGCACCAAGCGGACCTAATAGACATCTATAGAACTCTCCACCCCAAATCAACAGAATATACATTCTTCTCAGCACCACATCACACTTATTCCAAAACTGACCACATAATTGGAAGTAAAGCACTCCTCAGCAAATGTAAAAGAACAGAAATTATAACAAACTGTCTCTCAGACCACAGTGCAATCAAACCAGAACTCAGGACCAAGAAACTCAATCAAAACCGCTCAACTACATGGAAACTGAACAACCTGCTCCTGAATGACTAACGAAATGTTAGTACATAACGAAATGAAGGCAGAAATAAAGATGTTCTTTGAAACGAATGAGAACAAAGATACAACATACCAGAATCTCTGGGACACATTTAAAGCAGTGTGTAGAGGGAAATTTATAACACTAAATGCCCACAAGAGAAAGCTGGAAAGATCAAAAATTGACACTCTAACATCACAATTAAAAGAACTAGAGAGGCAAGAGCAAACATTCAAAAGCTAGCAGAAGGCAAGAAATAACTAAGATCAGAGCAGAACTGAAGAAGATAGAGACACAAAAAACCCTCAAAAAAATCAATGAATCCAGGAGTTGGTTTTTTGAAAAGATTAACACAATTGACAGATCGCTAGCAAGACTAATAAAGAAGAAAAGATAGAAGAATCAAATAGATGCAATAAAAAATGATAAAGGGGATATCACCACCCACCCCACAGAAATACAAACTACCATCAGAGATTACTATAAACACCTCTATGCAAGTAAACTAGAAAATCTAGAAGAAATGGATAATTTCCTGGACACTTACACTCTCCCAAGACTAAACCAGGAAGAAGTTGAATCCCTAAGTAGACCAATAGCAGGCTCTGAAATTGAGGCAATAATTAATAGCCTACCAACCAAAAAAAGTCCAGGACCAGATGGATTCACAGCTGAATTCTACCAGAGGTACAAGGAGGAGCTGATACCATTCCTTCTGAAACTATTCCAATCAATAGAAAAAGAGGGAATCCTCCCTAACTCATTTTATGAGGCCAACATCATCCTGATACCAAAGCCTGGCAGAGACACAACAAAAAAAGAGAATTTTAGACCAATCTCCCTGATGAACATCGATGCAAAAATCCTCAATAAAATACTGGCAAACCGGATTCAGCAGCACATCAAAAAGCTTATCCACCATGATCAAGTGGGCTTCATCCCTGGGATGCAAGGCTGGTTCAACATTCGCAAATCAATCAACGTAATCCAGCATATCAACAGAACCAAAGACAAGAACCACATGATTATCTCAATAGATGCAGAAAAGGCTTTTGACAAAATTCAACAGCCCTTCATGCTAAAAACGCTCAACAAATTCGGTATTGATGGAACGTACCTCAAAATAATAAGAGCTATTTATGACAAACCCACAGCTAATATCATACTGAATGGGCAAAAACTGGAAAAATTCCCTTTGAAAACTGGCACAAGACAGGGATGCCCTCTCTCACCACTCCTATTCAACATAGTGTTGGAAGTTCTGGCTAGGGCAATCAGGCAAGAGAAAGAAATCAAGGGTATTCAGTTAGGAAAAGAAGAAGTCAAATTGTCCCTGTTTGCAGATGACATGATTGTATATTTAGAAAACCCCATCGTCTCAGCCCAAAATCTCCTTAAGCTGATAAGCAACTTCAACAAAGTCTCAGGACACAAAATTAATGTGCAAAAATCACAAGCATTCTTACACATTCTTACACACCAGTAACAGACAAGCAGAGAGCCAAATCAGGAATGAACTTCCTTTCACAATTGCTTCAAAGAGAATAAAATACCTAGGAATCCAACTTACAAGGGATGTAAAGGACCTCTTCAAGGAGAACTACAAACCACTGCTCAGTGAAATCAAAGAGGACACAAACAAATGGAAGAACATACTATGCTCATGGATAGGAAGAATCAATATTGTGAAAATGGCCGTACTGCCCAAGGTTATTTATAGATTCAATGCCATCCCCATCAAGCTACCAATGAGTTTCTTCACAGAATTGGAAAAAACTGCTTTAAAGTTCATATGGAACCAAAAAAGAGCCCAAATTGCCAAGACAATCCTAAGTCAAAAGAACAAAGCCGGAGGCATCATGCTACCTGACTTCAAACTATACTACAAGGCTACAGTAACCAAAACAGCATGGTACTGGTACCAAAACAGAGATATAGACCAATGGAACCGAACAGAGTGCTCAGAAATAATATCACACATCTACAACCATCTGATCTTTGACAAACCTGAGAGAAACAAGAAATGGGGAAAGGATTCCCTATTTAATAAATGGTGCTGGGAAAATTGGCTAGCCATAAGTAGAAAGCTGAAACTGGATCCTTTCCTTACTCCTTATACGAAGATTAATTCAAGATGGATTAGAGACTTAAATGTTAGACCTAATACCATAAAAACCCTAGAAGAAAACCTAGGTAGTAACATTCAGGACATAGGCATGGGCAAGGACTTCATGTCTAAAACACCAAAAGCAACGGCAACAAAAGCCAAAATTGACAAATGGGATCTCATTAAACTAAAGACCTTCTGCACAGCAAAAGAAACTACCATCAGAGTGAACAGGCAACCTACAGAATGGGAGAAAATTTTTGCAATCTACTCCTCTGACAAAGGGCTAATATCCAGAACCTACAAAGAACTCAAACAAATTTACAAGAAAAAAAAAAAACAACCCCATCAAAAAGTGGGCAAAGGATATGAACAGACATTTCTCAAAAGAAGACATTCATACAGCCAACAGACACATGAAAAAATGATCATCATCACTCGCCATCAGAGAAATGCAAATCAAAACCACAATGAGATACCATCTCACACCAGTTAGAATGGCAATCATTAAAAAGTCAGGAAACAACAGGTGCTGGAGAGGATGTGGAGAAATAGTAACACTTTTACACTGTTGGTGGGATTGTAAACTAGTTCAACCATTATGGAAAACAGTATGGCAATTCCTCAAGGATCTAGAACTAGATATACCATATGACCCAGCCATCCCACTACTGGGTATATACCCAAAGGATTATAAATCATGCTGCTATAAAGACACATGCACACGTATGTTTATTGCGGCACTATTCACAATAGCAAAGACTTGGAATCAACCCAAGTGTCCATCAGTGACAGACTGGATTAAGAAAATGTGGCACATATACACCATGGAATACTATGCAGCCATAAAAAAGGATGAGTTTGCATCCTTTGTAGAGACATGGATGCAGCTGGAAACCATCATTCTTAGCAAACTATCACAAGAACAGAAAACCAAACACCACATGTTCTCACTCATAGGTGGGAACTGAACAATGAGATCACTTGGACTCAGGAAGGGGAACATCACACACCAGGGCCTATCATGGGGAGGGGTGGGGGGAGAGATTGCATTGGGAGTTATATCTGATATAAATGACTAATTGATGGGTGCTGACTAGTTGATGGGTGCAGCACACCAACATGGCACAAGTATACATATGTAACAAACCTGCACGTTATGCACATGTATCCTAGAACTTAAAGTATAATAATAAAAAAAAGAAAAGAAAAGACAAGCCACACAAAGTTAGAAAATGTTTTCAAAACGTATTTCTGATAAAAGACTTTTTTCATTATGTATACGTGTGATATATATATGCTCATATATATATATGCACGGAGGGAGTATGCTAGCTGGTGCACGGCCATAGGGATTCCCCCACTGGAGTTTGCCGCCAGTCAGGCATGGTCAGTTAGATCAGGAGTTAAGAGGCAGACCCCAGGGCACCTGAGGCTGCCCTACAAGCAGGCATAGCCAGACTAGGGCCTCAGGAGAGGTCAGACGATCAACGGATGCTCAGGTCAAACCGGCCTCATCTAATGGGCAAGACTGCCCTGCAGAGTTCAGGTTTGACACTTCTGCTAGGAATAACATCTTCTATGAGAGCCAGTCAAGCCTAGGCCGATAGCTGTCCCTGACGGTGCTCTGCTACGGATGCTTCCACACCAAATCCTCTGGGCTCCACATCAGCTGCCCCTACCACTTCTCTAGGCAGATCACCCTGCCAACTCGAGTGCCTGTGGTGGTCAAAGGGTTTCTGTCTGCTGGCACTCCACAGGCCCGTGGTGAGAGTGGGTTGCTCCTTGCCACCCATTCCCCCAGAGCCGTTTGGGGTCAGGAACAAGTCACTGTGAGCAGTAGCTCTGTGTGGGGTTCCCAGCTTTCTCTCCTTTCGATCCAACTTCTGTGTCTTCCCTTTGTCGACTCTCAGTGCCTTCTCCCTGAGGATCTATTAGGAGCACACCAGTCATCTTGGTCAGTGGGAGCTGTTCCACCTGCCTGCATACAGTTGGCCATCTTGCCCTCCCCAGATGAAAGGGGAATTTTTATGTCTTTTTGGTGAAAATGCAAAATGGTAGTCACTATGACAAGCACTTTGACAGTTTCTCACAAAGTAAAGCATGTACTTACCAATTCCACTCATAGATAGAGACCAAAAAGAAGTGAAAATACATATCCACATAAAAACTGAGCTATATGTAGTCAGTACATATCCACATATATGTACTGAAATGTTCATAGCAGTTTTATTCATAGTAGCTAGAAACAAAAAACAACACAAATGTCATCAGCTGGTTAAGAAAAGTAGCACATCCATAAATTGGAATACTACTCAGAAATAAGAAGGAAAAACTGTTGATATACTCAACAACATCAATACATTTCTAAAGTGTTATTATGTTATGTTAAAGAAGTCATACACGCAAGCATACCTAAGGTTTAGGTACATTTAAGTAACAATCTGGAAAACGCAGAGCTATAAAGATAACAGCTAAGTAGTTGCCAAGGATGGCAAGGCAACTAGGTGCAAAGAGGCCAAGGGAAATTTTCCGAGTGATGGGAATTTTCTATTTCATGGGGTGGTTGTATACATTTGTCAAAACTCATCAAAGTCTACACTTAAAATTTAATTGTATGTAGACTTTACCTCAATAAAGCTGATTTAAATAATCCAGGCTGAAATTCTATAAAATTCTAAATCTAAACCAAAGCAGTATTTATGCATAACAATTTCCATGAGTATTCACCTTTTATGTATTTGGTGTGGTCCTATTCAAGTAAAGATTATGTAAATGATTTCAATTAAAAGCGATTGACATTAAATATTTGCTTTATGGGAAAACATAGGCAGTTTCTAGTCCTTCATTATTTTTCACTTCTATAGGTATTCAAATAATGACATTTTCTTTTCATGTTTTCAAACCAATTGGAAATCCCTTATAGATACGTGAGTAGAATGTAAGTAGAATCTTCGACTCATTTGGTTTTTGAACTAGAAGAAATCTTGGTCATCATCTAGTCCAAAGTTTCCCTTTGTAGAAATTTAAAATCCAGAGAGGTTAAGGGTCATGTTCAGAGTAATATTGCTAATGACTCAAATAGCTCAGTCTAAAACCCAGTTCTGCATGCTCCCTAGTTGACAATTGTATTCTTTCATGAAATATGACTATTTTTTGTCAATAACTTTAATGAACTTCCCATGCCCTCTGCTCATACATATATTTTTAATTCAAGTGAAATCATATAACATAAAATTAACTATTTTTAAATGAGTAGACTCTTGAATCACTTTCATTTAGGAGAACTCTACTAGTAGTGAATTTGTTTTGATTTTTTCTGCTTTTGGTGCAGTTGTGCAGTGAGTGAAGATTGTCTTGTTCTTCCACAGATACCTAGTAAGCATTTGCTTTTGTGGATGTGTCCTCCTAGTCTGGGACTTTCAGAACAAAATTGGGTTGCCCAGAATAGTGCTCTGTGCGTATTGCTCCTTATGAGTAGTCTTTTGAGGTTAATATTCCACGTAGTGACCTTCCCTCACACCCTAGAATTTGGAATTATCTTACCTCCTTCTTGTACAATATCTGCTTATTAGCTCGGCTTCACATCCGTAAAGTTATAGATAACCAACATATACCATTGTAAAGATATGGGAATAACTAGAACACTTGGTTCCTGACTCCCTTCCCCTTAATACCTCCTTTCATCTAAAGCTGAAAGCACCTTCTAACAGTGGTAAGAGATTTAAGATCTGTAGGTCTAGGCTAACTTGAAAGGTTGTTTAATGCTATGTACTCAGAAGGTCGTGCCTATGTGCAGGCTGGACACGTTACTTGCTCAAACTTTTTTACGTTCCTTGGATTTAGAAATAAGACTGCAATAGTTGACTCCGGGAATCTTCCTTTACAATCTTCAGAATTGAATGTGCTTCTTCTCTTCCACAGGAGTTGAAATGTTGATTTGGAGGTATGGGTGAATGCTTGCCATTTGACTATGCCCTCAAGCTGAGTTGGATCTGAGGAGATGAACATGTGATCTGTTGAACTGCTGGCAGTGGAAAACTAGAGTTATTCTTTCTCAGGAGAAAAGGTCAGGAAGAGTCCTTACTCATTAATCCAATGAAAATCTGGAATTTACTTTAGGAAATTTAGAAAATTAACCAAATGAAAAAAAAAAGTGCGTATTTTTAATCTTTACATCCATGTAACTCTCACTTGTTCTAACTCACATTGAACTATCAAATTTTGTGGCAAGCTATAAACTTGTTGAGTCATTAGCCTGCCTGGTTAATGGAGGAAAACTAAATTCCTGTTCCTGCATAATGACACTTATTCACTGTAGACATTTGCATCACTGGGAAAAGATAAAACCTCATCCTTCATAATGAAGTTCCGGGCTGACAAAAAGGAAAATATAGTGTTGTGGGACAACTATGAATATAAAACAAGCTTAATAAAGAAATGGTGACAAATTATATTATGCAAAATGTAATGTAATAGAAAACGTTACTAATTCATTGGAAATGTCATAAATAATCTAAATAGTTTTTGACTGTCAAGGCCTTGAAAACTATATTCCCTTAAAAATGAAGTGTAGAAGAGATGTCAATTTAATTGCCATCATATTTTGACACGCTTGGAGATTCCTATATTCAGCTTATTTGCTAAATTTAGATACTTGCTCATGATGAAATGAAGAGAGGAGCACAATTAACCAGTTTGCTATTTTATTGTTGATCTGGCAGGAAAGCTGTTAGCATACTCAGGCTACAGGATTGCAGTTTTGGTTTTAGATCAATATTTGCATTATCTTACAATCAGTTTAGACAATTGTGCCTTTATGAAGTAGGCAAAATTTTAGATTTTGTATTTGAACACTGAGAGAAGACATTTGTCAGATCTATAATATTACTAACCCTAAGTTGTAGCTTCTGGAAAAACTGTAGCCAGCTCTTCTTAATCAACTTGACTGAGACTCTGACTTAGAGTTGAAGGGCTCATATGCTAGAAGGCAATTATTTTTCTTCTTCTCATAGTGTATTTGCCACAGAATTGTCTACTGTTGTCACCAGTTGATATCTTACAAGTTTCTTTATTCTGATTTTACTCAGAAAGAATGTTCTCTCTCAGACATTCAGCCATCTTGCATAGATTTTTTTTCCTTTTGCATTTTTGTCTTTGTTCTGAAGACTCTTATCTGGGGCTTGGAGGAGCAGCTCAGAAGTAGAGATGACTTCAACATCTATGACATTTTGAAAAGCATTTGTTTTTACTAGTGGATCATCAGGAAAGAAAACATTATTTAGCCCAGCCTGAGTCTTGCACAGATTCTTGCTTGTATCTGCCAAGTATGGGGCCCCTATTCGACCAGAGCAAGAGTGACCATTAAGTCTGTCTTTTTATATTGGTCATCATGCAGAAGTTAAAGAAGAAAGGACTCACCATTCAGCTTATGGTGCAATGCCTTTCTTCTCCCATGAAATCTCTATTTTAGTATGTTTTGTAATTAAACATGTGACTTATCCAGGATCTGTTCCTTTCTGGGTTATGGTTGAGGGTTGAGATTGAATGCTGTGAGCATTCTACAGCAAAGATTCCACTGCTCAACAATCACAGCTTCCTTTCTTTCCCGTGGAGGCTTCTCAACATTGCCCTAGATGCAGCTCCACCAATCCATTGGCACTGGCATGTAAGAGGCCACCAATTTGTCAATTGATCCTAGAGAATATGTTGTGATCCTGTCATATATAATTTTTAATTCCTGTGAAACCCTGGGTTGTCACTGATGTCTCTCATATATTTCATATATAGATAGATAGTATGTATGATATATATGAGATAAATATGTCATATATATGATATATGTGTGTCATATATGTATATATCATATTCATATATATGAATCATATATGATATATGATGTAATGATATATATGATCCAATGAAATATATATAATCCAATTTTGATTTTTCAAAATTTGCTGTATATTTCCCAAAAAACAATTTCCTTTTTTTGGTGAATTTCCCACATTTGTTTTTAGTGCTTCTAAACATGTTTCTAAATTTATTCTTCACATTTCCATGTAATTTTCCTGTACCATTTGTCAGTGGTAGCTCAATCTTTATGCTGTTTTCCTCACAAAGTCTCAGAAATGACTCTGGGTGAATTCACTATTAAAAATAACTGATACATCAAATTTTCCTGATTAGATAATTATTATTTCAGCTATATATTTAATGGAAATAATTAAAATGAAAACTTATTTGATAAAAGACACTATTAAGAGAATGAAGAGACAAACTACAGACTAAGAGAAAAATATTTGCAAAACACATAACTAATAAAGGGTTTGTATATCCAAAACATACAAAGTAGTCTTAAAACTTAACAATAAGGAAACAAAAAATTCTATTTAAAAACGGGCAAAAGAGCTGAACAGATGTCTAATTGTAGAAGATAGCAAATACACATATGAAAATATGTTGGACATAATTATTCACTAGAGAAATGTAAATTAAAAGAACGAGGTACCACAGCACACCTATTAAAATGGCCA
Source organism: Piliocolobus tephrosceles (assembly GCF_002776525.5). NCBI lineage: Eukaryota > Metazoa > Chordata > Mammalia > Primates > Cercopithecidae > Piliocolobus > Piliocolobus tephrosceles. Next base: position 60,248,654 of record NC_045440.1, read on the forward strand.
AAATCCAAAACACTTATAATACCAAATGTGGGCAGGATGTAGAGGAACAGAAATTCTCATTCATTGCTGGTGGGAATGCAAAAAGGTACAGCCACTTTAGAAGGCGGTTTGGCGGTTTAGCTTCTCTCACAAGGCTAAACATGATGGGTAGCATAGGATTCAGCCGTTGCAGTCCCAGGTATTTACCCAGATGTGCTGAAAATTTATGTCCTCCCAAATATCTACACACAAATATTTATAGTAGTTTTAGTCATAATTACCAGAATGTGGAAGCAATTAAGATGTCCTTCAAAGGTGATCAGAGAAACAAACCACGGTAAATACATACAATAGATTCTTATTCAGCTCTTAAAAGAAATAAAATGTCAAACCCTAAAAAGGCATAGAGAAACTTTTCATGTACATTACTAAGTGAAAGAAGCCAATCTGAACTTTCCATATACCATAAGATTTTAGCAAAATAATATTCTGGAAAAGGCAAAACTACAGAAACAGTAAAAGAATCAATGGTTGCCAAGGTTTTTGGAAGAGGAAGAGAGCATTAAGGCAGTGGAACACAAGGGACAGGGAACTTTTTAGTGAAGTTAAAGCGTTCCATATGAGAAAATTTGTAGGTAGATGTTAAGATGAAGCTGGCAGAAATTTCTTTCATCTATAGGCTCCTATAGGTCCTTAGAAGTAAACAGCCCTGAAAAGTAAAAGAAGCTTTCTAGCTGAATGGTTCATTATGTATTGTATTCTTTCACTGAACATAAAATTTTAGCAGAAAAAAGAGTTTGTAAGCAGACAAACAATAATAGTTATTTATAATGGTAGATACATGAAGTCATACATTTGTCAAAACCTATAGAACCGTAAAAAACAGAGAACCTATAAGTAATTAACTTTAGTTAATAATTAGGGCTCACCAGTTATAACAAATGTCCCATACTAATACAAGACGTTAATAATAATGGAAACTGTGCATAGGTGTGTGGGGAGAGGTGATGTACAAGAACTCTGTGACTTTCTGCTCAGTTTTTCTGTAAAATTAAAACTCCTCTAAAAAAAGTCTATTAAAAATGACGAGAACCCAAAATAATTATCATAGTAATTTATCTTGATTCTGTGGTTATTATTCTATCTATTTCTCTCTGGTGATCTCTTTTATTTTTATTTACCTAGTACATATTGACTTATTTTTAAGCTATAAATTTGTATTCACAAAACTATGTATTTTTAGTGTTCCTAAATATTGTGTGGATATCCTGTATTCTAGGCTCTAAGAACTTTCATCCTAATTACTTGTAGTTTCACATATGCAGTACGCAACTGTGACAATATGACTTAGATACATAAAGAATATGGAATCAGAACATATCAAGTAACTGTAATTGACTCCACCCTTTAGTTTCATATCAGATTGAGAATTGTCCTTACTGATTGATGGGAAGTGATGTGCAATCGTAAGTGATTAATTGGAAATCATTAAGTATGGAATGGCGTGCTGGGGAGCTGCCATCCCAACAAAACTAGAGTGTGAGTCGAGCTGATGGCAATGGTTAGCTCTGTTTCTAGTATACAAAATTTAACCTCAAAGAGCTCATGAAAATTGTGATTCCACATACTGTGAAGTAAGTGGCATAATCATTGCATGCTGGGTAACAATAGCTAACATTTGAGTACTTAAATGTTAGCTATTTAAGTAACATATGGAGGGCAGGGCATGGATCAACCATTTAATCTTCACAATAGTCCTATGAGGCGGATGCTTTTGTTATTCCCATTTTACAGAAGACAAGTCTGAGTCATGCAGATTAAGTTATTTGCCCAAACTTTCAGAACTAAATAAAGGGCAGAACACCAATTTGAATTTGGGCAGACTGACTCTGATGTGCGTGCTCTTCTCTACTCCTCCTCCAAATAATAGAAAGTATGGCCCCAGATGGTTAAGATTTAGATGCCTAAATTACGTAGCCTAGTTTTTCTTTTAACTTTGGACATTTAATGTTCAAAGCACTTCGTTTAATGTTTCTATGTGTCTCCATAAAAGGCTCAATTTAAAAGGAGCACTTATATGACTGTACTCCTGAAAGAAAAGCAAGATCACAAGATACTGCTGAGAAAAGTCAGCAAGATTGTGGGGTAGCTAAACAAACATGTGGGAATCATGACTATAAAAAAACACCAAAAAAACTACTTATTTATTGGTCAAAGCTACTGTTTTTGGTTAATATTTTAAAAATGATTTCTGCTGAGTTTTAGTTTTTCAAATATATTTTTGCAAACTGCTATATATTCTGAAGTGTTTCTAGATTCCTAGTTATATATCAGACAAATGTATCTGGCAGAGATCTTTTCATAAGATGGAAGAGATTGAAATTCTTTTTCATGATAAATTGAAAGAACTGAAAAACAACTGGGAACAAATACTGCAACTTTTTTTTATTGTTTAAAGTTCACAGAATTCTAAATGTAATCTTCTCACTGCTCATGCAGCATACAAAACACGCACTAAAACGTGAGGGAGGTGGCCATTCTAAAAAAGGCTGGAAGATCCTATGAAATCAATGAACAGCACAGTCTTTGTGCAATTATTTTCACTTTCTTGTCTCAAAATGTGTAATGGGGTAAAGTTATATGTATCAACTCCCTGCAATTTACTTGAATTGAGTTATAAGTATTTTAAATGGCAAGAGAGATGCAAAACTGTAAGGATAACAAGCTATTTTACAGAAGATGGCCATTAGCATAAATTTTAAAACTTATGAACACATACTGTTAAGAATGATTTTGAAACTAAAAATGACAAGAATTTTTCTCCTCTTGTGGGTGTAGGGATGAGAACATTTTGAATATTAAAGAAAAGAAGTGCTTAGAAGGCTAAATGAGAAGGAAGTGAGATTATAGCAAGTTGGTGATTAGAGAATAGGCAGCCTAATCTAAGGCTTTTTCTCCACCTAACAAAAGATCTATTCTAGACTTATCTTGGCTGTAATATTTTATTAAGTTAATCATCCTTGGTGTTCATAGTACAACACACTAGATTAATGCACCTAATATAATGTGCACTCATAATGAATTCTCTATAAAGTTACCTGAGGAGAAAATGAAAAGTTGCTTTGGGGATGATAGCATATAGAAGGCTTACTAGAAAGAAGAAGGAGAAGAAGGCTTATTATTTGTCTCTCAATTATATGTTGTTTGGAACAATAAGACAGTATTTTTAAAAACTGCATATTCAGAAAAATACTAGGCTTCTAAAAAAGTGTAGAGTTTGACCCAGTTGACTCATTAGTTATAAAACTGAATCCATAACGGGTAGTAAAGTTTAGACAGATTTTAAGTGGTTTAATCCTGAGGGTAAATTGGAAAAGAAAACCAGGAAGATAGAGGCTGCACAAAATAAGTAAAACAGGGCTGGGCGTGGTGGCTCATGCCTGTAATCCCAGCACTTTAGGAGGCCTAGGCGGGCGGATCACCTGAGGTCAGGAGTTTGAGACCAGCCTGGTCAACATGGTGAAACCCCATCTCTACTAAAAATACAAAAAATTATCTGGGCCACCAGGCACGCACCTGTAATCCCAGCTACTTGGTAGGCTGAGGCAGGAGAATTACTTGAACCTGGGAGGCAAAGGTTGCAGTGAGCTGAGATCATGCCAATGCACTCCAGCCTGGGCGACAGAGCGAGATTCAGTCTCAAAAAAAAAAAAAAAAAAAAAAAAAAAAAAAAAAAAAAAAAAAAAAATTAATAAATAAATAAGTTAAACTGTTTCAAAAATATAATATTTTAAAATATCTGTTTGCTGTTAATAAAATTAAATGAGTATGCTGAAAAAACACATTTCCTATTGTTATTACCTATAAAATTATATAGCATAGTATATAACATTTATTTGAGTATATATGATTAAATCTTCAGTGGACTCATGAATGAAATTAAAGAAAGATGTGTACACAAGTTAAAGTATGGAAAAATGGTACCTGGGAAAATGTTAAACATCATTATCAGCTCAGCTATGTTAAGCCTACACTGTATTTGCTCAATATCTGTATTTCGATTACTCCAAAGTGCTTTTTAACTGAATAGTATGATCCACTTTACTCATGCATAACTGGAAACTGGAACACCTGTGACTTGGCCCAATTTACATGGAACGTGATTGAAATTTTCCTGGTCGAATGAATTGTTATAATCAAAATTTACTTCTGGCAGCTGCTTGTTCTCTCTCCCTGGGGGCAGAGGAGTCACAAGAAAGATTTCTGAGCCATTACTAAACCTCCACAACTTACTTACTGCAGGTCTGAGTTCTCTACAATAGCCGACATTTTGGCTCAACAGATGTCGATTTCTTTTGCCTTTCACAGCCTGAATTTTCTGGCCTTTCACATAACACGTCAAAATATCAGAATTTGCTGTCATTTACCATTTGAATGGTGACAACACCTCCATTCGAAGCAGATGGGCAACATAGCTTCTGCTAGTGGAATGATCGTCTGAATGGAAGATGCCTGGAAAAAGTAGAGCCCTCGCTGCTGGAGGTGGTTGGCTTCTGGTTTCACTATTTCCAGCTTTAAACTACTTTTCGTCTTTCTTCAAGGAGGAGTAGAGGCAGTTTGGCAGTTTTGTGCTCTACCAAGCAATCGTGTGCACTAAACAGTGAAAAATATTAAATACATTTACTCAAATGCCTTGCAATGTAAATGTCATCTGAATGAATGGGCTGAAGTGGAAGAAGAAAGCAAATTGTTTAGTGAGACAAGCATTAATAAGAAAATCAAACCACCTCTCCTTTGTTTTCTTTCTCTTTATTTTTTTGTTTTCACTAAATACATTTATTAACTCACATACAATACTCTGGACTATTTTACTATTACTTTTACCTATTTGAAAAACTGAAGGAATCAAATTGTATAGTTTTACCTGTTTTGACATGAATGTAAGGTTTCTGCACAGCTCTCTGGGAGATCCTAAAGTACCAATATTATCCTGTATGACATGGTATCTTATAAAATAGTTACTGGAACAACTCTCTGACTGCTAACAATATTTATGGTCTATCTTATGTAAAAAATGCTTATAAAATCAGGAAAAGAAAGCACCAGCGATTTTTGCTATGGTGTTCAGTCCCTGAGGATTTGGAATACCTAAGTTGACTGTCGCTTTTACTTTTTTCCCTTCCAAAATGTATTCTCGTTGGGGTCTGTTGTGACATATGCAATATTACCTTAATCTCTACATCACCACGTCTAGCATGAAGACTTTGCTCTTCCAAGAGAAATAACTACATTGCTATTGAAAACAAAATTACATTAGCTCGGAAGACTGAGCCCTGTGAGCCTGCCCTGGCGTACCAACTTTGAGGAAAAATCGATATTGGTCATTCGATTTGGAATAAGATTGTTTTGGTAGAAAAAGACAATTTTAGGATATGCTAGGAAAAATATGCTACTTGTTATTTTATTTTACAATAGAACAAGTTCAACTAAAAAATATAAAACTTTATAACTTCATGTATTTTATTTTATTATTTTATTTATTTATTATTTTTATTTTTTGAGATGGAGTCTTACTCTGTCACCCAGACTATAGCACAGTGTCACAATCTCAGGTCATTGCAACCTTCACTTCCCAGGTTCAAGGAATTCTCCTGCTTCAGCCTCCCAAGTAACTGGGATGACAGGCAGGCACCACCATGTCTGGCTAATTTTTGTAGTTTTAGTACAGACAGGGTTTCATCATGTTGGCCAGGCTGGTCTTGAACTCCTAACCTCAAGTGATGCACCTGCCTTAGCGTCTCAAAGTGCAGCTTTATGTATTTGAAGGAAACATTCTAAATATTCTGATGTGTTGTAATGCAGCTATGATCATATCAGAGAATAGATTGGAAGGTACACATTAACTGAGTGAGCATCAACATACATGAGGGGTAAGTGTTGTATTTCCCTTTGTTTTCTCATGCCTCCACGTAATGTCTGATATAATAGATTTTATTACATCTATTTAATAATTAATTCATATTGGGTCTTTACTGAGTGATTGAAAATATTGAGCTTCTCACCATATCTTTGTGTTTCCTGACTCATCTCTTTGGGGATGCATTTCCTGATTTTCCTAAATTTCTGTATGGAAAAATTCCATTTAGCAATCCTTTTATACTCTTTTAGTTATTAAAAAATGTACAATGAAATTGTTACTGACTGTAGTCACCCTGTTGTGCTATCAAATACCAGATCTTATTGATTCTTCCTATATTTTGGGACCCATTAACAATCTCCACGTCCCCACATCCCTACTCTTGATTAATTCCAGAACCACTAGGATTCATTTAAGGCTCCATATTTGACCACGAACCACACCATGAGCTGGGAAATCATTTGAGGTTGTAGCTATTTGTGATATGTATAACATAATAATAAATAGAAATACTTTTTCAAGCATCAAAGAATAGGAACTTTCTATCTCCTATGGCCTGTGTCCCTCAGGTAAAAAGGGAAAACGACTCATGGCTTCACATGCAGTAATGAACGCTTTCTGCAGATAGGCTAAATGCCACTGTTAGTCAACCAAAAAGGCAGGTGCATCTTCAGCAATCTAGAATGATTATCTTTATGTTGGGTTCTCTGTGGTATTAATCAATTTTCTCTAAAATTCTAATCTCTCCAAATTTGTCAAAATCAACTGTTTTGAAGTTAAAAAAGAAACTGAAAATGTTCTCCTTATTCCAATAGCAAATCTATGCTGCATGACATAACTTATTAATGTATCACATTAACACTTCATAATATATTCATGTTTGCAAGTAGGATGTTTAATCATATAAATTCCTGTCTATTCAAGTTCTGTTTATAGTGAAACAAAAATGAGAACAGCAATCACAACGAGCTTATGCAATACCATTAATATAATGATTTTGGTTATTATATTATTTATTATTTATTGAGTTCTGGATGTACTGATAATTAAAGTATGATATATAAAAATAGCAAAACTTCAGCTAATACTCTAAACTCTTCATTCTCCAGTGTTGATGCTCCTCAGGATTAAGGTCTATTTTGACAATTTTCTGAGGAAAAATAGTGAGTCTGCATCAGATTTGGTGGTGATGGTAGGAGAGAAAAACACTGGAAATTATTTTCCTCATTGCCCTAGCCCCTACCCTGTCTATTCCCTATTTTAAATTTTTCTTTTAATGCCAGATCCAGGTTTTGTAGGACCTTAACTTCATACAGTTTGGGGATCCTTCCTGAAGAAGAATACTGTGTCTATATGCTGAGGCTTCCATATCAAAGTATCACAGATTGGGTGGCTTAAACAACATACATTTTTTTTTTTTTTTTTTTTCTCACAGTTCTGGAGGCTGGAAGTCCAAGATCAAGGTGGGGTTGGTGTCTAGCAAGGCCTGTCTTCCCGGCTTGTAGATGGCCACCTTCTCTCTGTGTCCTCATGTGATCTTTCCTCTGTGCATGTGCTCTTTGGTTTCCCGTCCTTTTCTTTGAAACCAGTCATGGCAAATCAGAGGACCACACATATAATCTTATTTTACCTTAATCACCTTCCTATATGATTGGGGCTTAGGGCTTGAGCCTATGGATTTTATTTAGGAGGGAAGAGGGGACACAATTCAGTCCATAATAAATACAAACTCATGAACACAAAAGTGGGTTCACAAAAATAAAAGTGAATATTTATTCAAAATAAGAAAAGAAATGATAACAAATTGCTGGAGGCTTGGAGTTTTAATGCCATTCTGCTGAGATCTCTTTAGGTAGTTGCGTTAATTGGTCTTGTGTTGTTATAAAGAAGTACCCAAGGCTGGGTAATTTATAAAGAAAATAGGTTTATTTTGGCTTATGGCTTTGTAGACTGTCTAAAAATTGTGGCATCAACATCTGTTTCTGGTGCAGGCTCAGGAAGCTTTCAGTCATGGTAAGAAAAGGGGAGCTGGTGTTCACGTGGCAAGAAGGGGAGCAAGAACGAGAAGAGGGAGGTCCCAGACTCTTAAAAAATGAGATCTTGCCTGAACTAATTACTATGGGGAGGGCACCAAGTCATTCAAGAGGGATCCGCCTCCGTGATTGACATGATCTGAACACTTCTCAACACGCCCCACCTCTAACGCTGCAACCACATTGCAACATGGGCTATAGAGGGAACAAGCATCTATACCATTTCAGTAGTTTTTCAGAAATAGTTATTTAGAAATGCTACCTGGATGTGACCCGTCCTCCTCCTCTCCTGGAAACTCCACAAGCAGCACCCAGAGGGACTGGTGCTAATATGAGCCCTGAGGCTGAAGCTGTTTGCTTCTTTGCTATATCCACTTCTGCCTGTCAGAGATGAGCTAGTCTCTAATTTCAGTTTAGGGGGAGTAAAGAGAGAAAAGAAAGAAAACATAAGGGGAAAGGAATTAGGGAAAGTGGGATTGGGAGGCTTGTATTTGCTCCTTAGTACCATTTTCTCTAGCTCCTCTTATCTCATCACTAAAGTTCTGACTCTTACCCTAGTGGTGAATCTAAAAAAGGACACAGCTGCCATTTCCATGTTATCACGAATAAAGAGAATGGCGGTTAAGTTAGTTGGTACAGGATTCACATTTTACTTTTATTTACTTTCATGTGTGACCAAAGACTTCTATTTGGTGCCAGAACTCTTTGAAGCAGCTAGAATTGCGTTTTTTGCATAATGCCAGACACTGTTGTCACTAGAAGCAGGTAAAACTTGGGTAACCCCGAAGGAATTGGCTCACTGGCAGGGGTTTATCAGAGCCACAATAATGAATGATACCACTGTGATAAATAAGTCACATTCTTCTGCTTTTTCTTATAATTATCTTCTGACTTTTATGTATTTCTTACCTGAACTACATCTGAGGAGCTACTGTTTTGCACAAATTTTTTGGTTAATTTACTTGGATTATTTTCTTTCACTAAATTGACCAGTTGTTGCATAGAAATTATCAAACTTTTTAGTGGTTTTGCCGTCCAGTTTTAATATATGTGTTTTCATTCAATATGAGTTTCCTTTTGATGTAAGAGGTCCGAAACCAATTCCAGCTGGCTTATGCAGAAAGTACATTGGCTTCTGGAATCTAAGGAGATTGGAGGACACTCAGGCATTTCTCTTATCCTCAAGGGAAAAGGTGGGGCTAAAGCGGGGCACACACAATGCCAACCCAAGAGACTTTTGATGGCTTGTTATTTCCATTGCTCTCTATACCCATCCTGAGAAACAATTTTTTAAATGACTAAAATATCAGATCTTAAGACAACAACTGGGAGAGACAAAAGAGAGAGAAAGAGGTACATCCGGATGATTTTTATGTTTCAAAAAGCAAACCTACTAGTAAAGCATGTAGCCCACTTTAAGTCTTGTGCCTGTTTGTAAACCAATCGATTGTGATACTAAGGGTTCAGACACTAATATTATTCTATCCTTTATGGGATGTCAAATCTTGATGAAACAACTGTCTTTAGGGTGGCAGTTTTGTGCAAGAGTGTGATAGAAAGGTGGCCAGGTGTGTGTGGCAGTATCATGGAGAGAGGAAGATAAATCATGAAAATAATAGTGAGTATGCTGGACAGATGATCATATAAATGTCTACCTCACTTTTTTCATTGATATTATAACAATATTTCATCTTTCCCTTTCAGTTTGAACCTACTTTCCTAGTACTTTTCTCCCATATTACTTCAGATAAATGCATGTTAGATTAAAAATGTTTTTTTCAGACAACTTAAGAGTTTAGTAAAAAGATATTTATAAGGAATAAGAAGTTTCTTTGACTGGTGAAGAGTAATTAATATTACGTTTATTAAAATGATGACCATGTAACTTTCAAGTTATCTTATCTCATTCTACAAGTCTGCTCTCTTAACTGTATTGTTTTCAGGTTATTGTTGGTTTCAGTTTGTGGATTGGTTTGATAAATTAAAGAGAATGTGAAATAAATGCCTTATTTCCCATTACTAAAAAGAAGAATTTCTGTATGATTGTCATATTATTACATCCTTGAATTCCAGAGAAAAAAATAACAACTTATTATAGAATCTTTTACTACTTGAAATTTAATTTTTGTGTTTATGTAGAACACATTTACAAAGCGTACTGAAAATATCATGCAAATTAAGACATGTCAGCATTGCCTTTATCTGGTAAAATGCTCACATTTCCCATCAACTTTACTCAGACTCTGATTTCTAACATGTATTAAGACTAAACATGCATAAACAATCATGTCAATTTGGTGGTTAATTCTAAGTTGCATATATAGTCCAGAATCTCATGGAAAGAAGCAGTAGGTCAGTTGAGAACTGGAATAGCCTAACTTTCCAAGGAAAATGCATGTTTTCCTTTGGTGGATGAATATTCATCAACAATTGGCCACTTATTTCTCTTTCTTTCTCTGTTTTATTAAAAAAGAACAATTAAAAAAATAGACTTAGAGGGTAAAAGCACAGCTCTGTTACATGGATATATTGCATGCTATAGTCTTGGCTTTTAATGTAGCCAGTAACCAAATAGTGTACAGTGTACCCAACAGGTAATTTTCCAACCCTCACCCGCTTTGCCACCCTCCTACCTTTTGGAGTCTCCAGTGTCTATTATTCCACTCTGTATGTCCATGTGTACTCCTTGTTTAGCTCCCAATTATAAGTGAGTACATGCTGTACTTGAATTTGCTTCTGAGTTATTTCACTTAGGATAATGGCCTCCAGTTCCATCTACGTTGCTGGAAAAGACATGACTTCATTCTTTGCTCTGACTGAGTGTGTGTGTGTGTGTGTGTGTAGTTGCAATCATCCATTGACGGGCACTAGGGTTGACTCCATGACTTTGCTGTCGTGAATACTGCTGGAATAAACGTACAAATACAGGTGTCTTTTTATATAATGTTTTATTTTCCTTTGGGTAAATAACTAGTAGTAAGATTGCTAGTTTGAATGGTATTTCTATTTTTAGCTCTTTGAGACATGTCCATACTATTTTTCATAAAGGTTGTATTGATTTACATTTCTACTAACAATGCATAAGCATTCCCTCTTCTATGCCACTTGCAAATGTTTGTCTTTAGACTTTTTAGTAAGAGCCATTTTGACTACTGTGATACGTATCTCATTGTGATTGTAATTTGCATTTCCCTAATAATTAGTGATGTTGAGCTCTTTATCATATGTTGGCCACTTTACATCTGCTTTTGAGAAATGTCTGTTCGTGTTTTGCCCTCATTTTGATGGGGTTATTTGTTTTTGTTTTTTTTTTTCTTGTTGAGTTGTTTGAGTTCCTGGTAGATTCTGGATATTAGTACTTTGTCAAGTGCATAGTTGCTAATATTTTCTCCCATTCTGCAGGTTGTCTTTTTACTCTTGTTGATTATTTCTTTTGCTGTTCAGAAGCTTTTAAGTCCCATTTGTTTATTTTAGTTTTTGTTGCATTTGCTTTTGAGGTTTTAGTCATAAACTCTTTGTTTAGGCCAATGACCAGTAGAGTTTTTCCTAAGTTTTCTTCCAGGACTTTTATATTTTCAGTTCTTACATTTCAGTTTTTAATCCATCTTAGCTAATTTTTTATATGGTGAGAGATATGGGTCCAGTTTTATTCTTTTATTAGATATGATTTCGATATCATATTCATGCCAGTGAGGTGTCAATTAGGGACTCCAAATGTCCCAAATAGCACCAAAGGTAGTAAGTCAATACAATAGACATAATTCTTGCTCATGAAAGATTACAGTCTCAATTAAGCTATAGAATGGTGGTAAATGCTCCTCCAGAAGACTAGTAATTTTTCAATAGTTATGAAGCTAGTTTCTTGGAAATTGCTATTCCTGATTTTGCAATATTACAAGGTGTACCTATAGAAAACCTTTAGACAGATATTGGGATAAAGGAAATATTAGACTTTTCAATACAACATTTCCCAGATTTATTTTTTCTCATTTTCCCCAATTATTTTAATTGTTCTTTGCCTAACGTCTCAATTTGTTTAATAATAAAATTCATTCAAGGCTATGAGTTTTCCTCTAAATGAATCTTGGATGGAATTCCCTAAATTTGATACATACTTCTTATTATTAGCTTCTAAGTATTCCATAATTACAATTCATATACTTTTCCTCAAAAGTTAAGATTCTTATGTGTTAGTATTTTGTTTTCCCCCAGATGATTGGAGTTATTTAATCCTAGATTATGGATTCTTTCCCAGACTTTCTGTGAACTCTGCTTTTTCCAAGTTGTGGGTTGTTCTCATTCTTGTGAATTTTAGTGAGAAGTTTCGAGAAGTTCTAATAAGATTGGGATAAAGAAATTCTACTTAGCAGATGCTATTCTGAACTGTAAATTCTTATACACTGGCAAAAGTAATAATGGATGGGGGATAAAGAATATTAAATCAAATGCTCAAATTTCTTTCTTTTTTCAACCATTATTTTAGATTCAGAGGGTACATGTGTAGGTTTACTACCTGGGTATTTTGCATGATGCTGAGGTTTGGGGTATGATTGATCCTGTCACCCAGGTACTAAGCACAATATCCAACTGCTAGTTTTTCAACCCTTGCCCTGCTTCCTTCTTCCCCACTCTAGTAGTCCCCAGTGTCTATTGTTGCCATCTTTATGTCCATTAGTACCCAATGAGTAGCTCCCACTTGTGAGAATATATAGTATTTAGTTTTATGTTCCTGTGTTAATTTACTTAGAATAACTGTCTTCAACTGCATCCATGTTACTTGAAAGGACATGATTTCATTCTTTTTATGGCTGCATAGTATTCCTTGTTGTATGTGTACCACTAAATGCTAAAATTATGATCTCTTTACCTGACCACAGTTACCACTAACCAATTTGTCATCTTAGCTTCCTAAGCTGTAAAACAGGAAGATTAGAGTTCATGATCTCAAAGTTTCACTTATGTCTAAAATAAATTATCTGTTTACATATAGTGTGTTATAAATTATAGGGTCACATTTTCCAGACATGGGTGACATGTTTTGACTCTGCTTTTGGCTCACAACTATTGTGTTAAATTGTGATTCCAAGTGTTGGAAGTGGGGGCTAGTAGAAGGTGATTAAATCGTGGGGGTGGTCTCTAATGGTTTAGCACCATTCCCCTAGTGCTGTCTCATGATTGAATTCTCTTGAGATCTTGTTGTTTAAAAGTGTGTAGCACCTCCCCCAACTCTTCCTCCTGTTCCTGCCATGAAAGATGTACTGGCTTCCTCTTTGCCTTCCTGAGTTTCCTGAGGCCTCCCCAGCCATGCCTCCTGTACAGCCTGCAGAACTGTGAGTCAATTAAACCTCTTTTCTTTATAAATCGCCCAGTGTCAGGTAGTTCTTTATAGCAGGGTGAGAATGGACTAATAAAATAGATAACATTGACAGCAAGGCAAAAATATGTAACTTATTTATTCCCGACTCATACTCAACAAGACCACCTCAGGCAGCCAATTTACTGGCCAGGAAATCTTCCCACTTTTGAGATAAGATTTTTTAAACTTGTTATTTGTTTTTATGACACAGAGGAGAACAACATGATTCTCTCAAAATCTTGACATACTCTTATATAAGCAGTCATTCATCCTGATGACCTCTAATAGACAACAGTGTGCATGGTATCTCTGCTTATCTTGAGAAGGGAAAGGACTAGTTATTCGTGTAATGTTTCAGAAAAGATAGCTTTTTGTCACTTTAAATAGAAAGCATCAACAATGTGATTTTTAAAATTATTGAACATTTGAAGTTTTGTACAATTTACGTTTCAAGGGGCAGAAATTCTTATAAATAAATATGTACTAAGAAATAAATTTAACATTTAAATAGATTCCTTTCCAATCTCACATACAAAGTATATTTTATTTTGGGTTGGATCAAGGCTGCAAATAAGCTTTCATCAAAGCGTTCCTGAAGTCTTCAAGAAAGTTGCTAACACTAGCTTTTCCTGTTATAATTATTAGAGAGCAATTACTATTTCAAATCTGAAGTTGTTTTTTATTACAAATAACAACCTTCTAACAAATTCAGGTGTTTTTCAAGTACTTTTTTCAAATGAGTTAATTAATCTTTCTCTATATTTTTCAGATTTCAGTCAAGTGTAAACTTTTCATATTCCTAAGAATTATAAGATACATTTTTTAAAGTTTTAATTTATGTGGGTACACAGAAGCTGTATGTATTTACAGAGTACAAGAGATATTTTGGTATAGGCATATAATGAGTATTAATCACATCATCAAAAATGCAGTATCCATCCCCTCAAGCATTTATTCCTTGTGTTACAAACAATACAATGATAACCTTTTAGTTATTTCAAAATGTATAATTAAATTATTTTGACTGTAGTAACCCTGTTGTGCTATCAAATACTAGGTCTTGCTCATTCTTTATAACTATTTTTTTGATACCCATTAACCATCCCCACCTCTCTCCCACCCAATCACTACCTTCCCCAGTCTCTGGTAACCATCATTCTACTCTGTATCTCCATGAGTTCAATTGTTTTGATTTCTAGATCCCACAAATAAATGAGAGCATATGATATTTGTCTTTCTGACCCTGGCTTATTTTCTTTAACATAAAGACCTCCAGTACCATCCATTTTGTTGCAAATGACAGAATCTCATTCGTTTTTTATGGCTGAATAGTACTCCATTGTATGTAAGTACCACATTTTCTTTATCCATTCATCTGCTGATGGATACTTAGTTTGCTTCCAAATCTTGACTATTGTGAATAATGCTGCAACAAAAATAGGAGTGCAGAAATCTCTTTGACGTACTGATTTTCTTTCTTTGGGGTATATATCAGCAGTGGGATTGCTAGATTGTTTAGTTTTTCTGAGGAACCTCTAATATATTCTCCATGGTGGTTGTACTAATTTACATTCTCACCAACAGCATACAAGGGTTCCCTTTTCTCTGCATCCTTGCCAGCATTTGTTATGTCTTTCTTTTGAATATAAGCCATTTTAACTGAGGTGAGATATCATCATTGTAGTTTTGATTTTCATTTTTCTAATGATCTATGACCTTTAGCACTTGTTTATATACCTGCTTGCCAGTCATATGTCTTCTTTTAAGAAATGTCTGTTTAAATCTTTTGCCCATTTTTTCATCAGATTGTTAGTTTTTTTTCCCTATGAAACTGTCTGTGCTCCTTATATATTCTGGTTATTCATTCCTTGTCAGATGGGTAGCTGCAAATATTTTCTCCCATTCTATGACTTGTCTCTTCATTTAGGTGATTGTCACCTTTGCTGTGCAGAAGCTTTTTAACTTGATGTGATCCCATTTGTCCATTTTTGATTTGGTTGTCTGTGCTCATGGAATATTAAGAAATGTTTGCCCAGACCAATGTCCTGGAGAGTTCCTTCAAAGTTTCCTTGTAGTAGTTTCGTATCTTGAGGTCTTAGATTTAAGTCTTTATCTTTATTGAATTTTTTTATATGGCAAGAGATAGGAGTCTAATGTCATTTTTCTGTATATGAATATACAATTTTCCCAGACATTTGAAGAGACTGTCTTTTCCCCCTTGTTGTTACTTGACACATTTGTCAAAAATGAGTTCACTGTAGGTGGGTGTATTTGTTTCTGCATTCTCTATTTTGTTCCACTGGTCTATATGTCTGTTTTTTATACCAGCACCATGCTGTTTTGGTTACTACAATTCTGTAGTATAATTCGCAGTCAGGTATTGTGATTACCCCAGGGTTTTGTTTTTCTTTTTACTCAGGATACCTTCACAAACTACCTGGGTAGTTTGTGGTTATATATAAATTTTGGGATTTTTTTCTATTTCTGAGAAGAATGTCATTGGTATTTTGATAGGGATGGAATTGAATCTGTAGATTGCTTTGAGTAGTATAAGCATTTTAGCAATAATGATTCTTTCTATCCATTAACCTGGAATATCTTTCTATTTTTTGGCGACCTCTTCAGTTACTTTCATCAGTATTTTATAGTTTTCATCAGTGTTTTATAGTTTTCAATTGTAACTATCTTCTACTTCTTGGGTTAACTTAATTCCAGGTATGTAATTTCATTTGTGGCTATTGCAAATGAGACATTATTTTACTTCTTTTACAGATTGTTCGTTGTTGGCAAATAGAAATGTAACTGATTTTCACATATTGATTTTGTATCTTGCAACTTTACTGAATTTATTAGTTTTAATAGTTTTTCTCTGGAGTCGTCAGGTTTCTCCAAATGTAAGATCATATCATCGGCAACTAGGGCACTTTGACTTCTGCCATTTAAATGTGGATGCCCTTTATTTCTTTCTCTTGCCTAATTGCTCTAGTTAGGACTTCCAGCACTATGTTGAATAACCATGGTGAAAGTGGGCATCCTTATCATGTTCCAGATCTTAGAGAAAAGGATTTCAGTTTTTCCCCATTTCATATGATACTAGCTGAGGGTCTGTCATACATGCCTTTTATTATGTTAAGGAATGTTTCTTCTATTCCCAGTTTTTTTCAGGGCTTTTATTTAGAAAAAAATGTTGAACTTTATCAAATGCTTCTTCAGCAGCAAATGAAATGATCATACAGATTTTGTCCTTCATTCGTCTAAGATGATGTATCATATTAATTGATGGATTGATGTAGCACCATCCTTGCAACACTGGGGTAAATCTCACTTGTTCATGATGAATAATGTTTTTAATGTATTGTTGAATTTTTTTTGTCAGTATTTTGCTGAGAATTTTTGCATCAATATTCATTAGAGATATTGACCTGTACTTTCCTATTTTAGATGTGTCTTTGGTTTTGGTACCAGGGTAATATTGGTCTTGTAGAATGAGTTTGTAAGTATTCTGGTTTCCTCTATTTTGGGGAACAGTTTGGGTAGCATTGGTATTAATTCTTTAAATGTTTGGGAGAATTCAGCAGTGAAGCTGTCGTGTCCCAGGATTTTCTGTATTGAAAGATTTTTTTATTACGGCTTTGATCTCATTACTTGTTATTGGTCTGTTCAGGTTTTGGATTTTTTTATGGTTCAATCTTGATAGGTTGTATGTGTCTAGGAATGTATGTGTTTCTTCTAGTTTTTCCAGTTTATTGGTATATAGTTACTCATAGTAGCCACTAAGGATCTTTTGAATTTCTGCAGTATCAGTTGTACTGTCTCTTTTTATATCTCTGATTTTATTTAGTTTGGTATTCTCTTTTTATTTTTTATTAGTCTGGCTAAAAGTTTATGAATTTTGGTTATCTTTTCAGAAAACTAAATTTTTGTTTTACTGATCTTTTGTGTTATTTTCTTCATTTTAAATTCATTTATTTTTCTCCTGATCTTTATTATTTTTCTTTTACTAATTTTACTAGTAAATTAGTAATTTTTAGTCTTGCTTTTCTAGTTCTTTAAGGTGCATCATTAGGTTATTTGTTTGAAGTTTTTCATCTTTTTTGATGAAGGCACTTAGAGCTGTAAATTTCCCTCTTAGTACTGCTTCTGCTGTATCCCATAGGTTTTGGTATATTGTGTTTTCATTATCATTTGTTTCAAGAAAAATTTAATTTCCTTTTTAATTTCTTCATTGACCTATTGGTCATTCAGGAATGTATTGTTTAATTTCCATGTGTTTTTATACTTTCCAAAATTCCTCTTGTTTTTATTTTTATTCAATTGTGGTGAGAGAAAGAGCTTGATATTACTTCTTGTCACTCTCTCTAAGGTTTCTACTGAAAAGTCTACTGCTAGATGTACTGGAGCTCATTGTATGTTATGTGCTTATTTTCTCTTGTTGCTTTTAGGATCTTCTGCTATTAGGAGATTCTGATATATTCTTCACTATGTCAATTGCATTTTTAAACTCTAGAATTTCTATTTTATCCTTTCTGGTTATTTCAATCTCTTTGTTAAATTTATCTGATAGAATTCTGAATTCCTTCTTGTGTTACCTTGAATTTCTTTGAATTTCCTTAAAACAGTTATACAGAATTCTCTGAAAGGTCTCATATTGCTATTTCTCCTGAATTGGTCCCTGATGCCTTATTTAGTTTGTTTGGCGATGTCATGATTTCCTGAATAATCTTGATACTGGTAAATATTTGTCAGTGTCCGGGCATTGAAGAGTTAGGGGTTTACTGTAGTCATTGTGCCCATCCTTCTTGAGGAGGCATTCCAGGTATTTGAAGGGACTTGGGCCCCAAGCCCACCACCACTGTGGTTTTTGCAGACTCATGGAGATACTGCCTTGGTGGTGTTGGATATGATCTGGAAGAATCTCTGGATTACCAGGCAGAATCTCTTGCTGTGGGATGGGAGAGGGGTGACATCCATGATTCAAGACTGTCTCTGATGCTCTTCAATGCCTCTTTCAGCAATATGAAAGAAAGTTATTATCCGTGGTTGCTCAGCTTTTACACTGTTGGTGGGAGTGTAAACTAGTTCAACCATTGTGGAAGACAGAGTGGCTATTCTTCAAGGATCTAGAACTTGAAATACCATTTGACCCAGCAATCCCATTACTGTGTATACATCCAAAGGATTATGAAGCATTCTACTATAAAGACACATACACACGTATGTTTATTGCAGCACGCTTCACAATAATAAAGACTTGGAACTAACCCAATGCCCATCAATCGTAGACTGGATAAAGAAAATGTGGCACATATACACCATGGAATACCATGCAGCCATTAAAAAAGGATGAGTTTATGTCCTTTGCAAGGACATGGATGAATCTGGTGACCATAATTCTCAGCAAACTAACACAAGAACAGAAAACCAAAGACAGCATGTTCTCACTTATAACTGAGAGTTGCACAATGAGAACACATGGACATTGCGGGGTGGGCATCACATACCGGGGCCTGTTGGGGGGTGGGGGTGCTGGCGGAGGGATAGCATTAGGACAAATACCTAATGTAGAAAATGGGTTGATGGGTGCAGCAAACCACCAGAGCACATGTATACCTATGTAACAAACCTGCACGTCCTGCACATGTACCCCATAACAGAAAGTATAATAATAATAATAATAATAATAATAATAATAATAATAATAATAATA
>NC_045440.1:60267655-60273256 GCF_002776525.5 Piliocolobus tephrosceles
TAATAATAATAATAATAATAATAATAATAATAATAATAATAATAATACAGAGAACAAAAAGGAAAAGAAATCCTTGTGTTTGAACATTGGAGGAAAGCACCTAGCTCTTGGAAATCATAAAAGGTAGATGGAACACCTAGAGATCACATTTTCACTAGTTCCCCTGTATGGTTGCACTATCCAACTCTAATGTTTGATATATATTTTTTCATTGATTATGTTGTTTGCTTCTTTGCTGTGGTTAGGCTATGCTAATATGGAGCTCACCAAAGAGGTGAGTTATCAAGTATTGACTGTGTGCCGAGGATGGAACACTATTCCTACTGCATGCCAGACTCATGATGCTGAAGCAAGGGTCTGATCATTTCCCCACTGTTAGATGAGATAACAGAGCATCTGAGAAGTGAAGTGATTTGCCCAGAGTCAAAAGGCTATATTATGGTTAAAATGAAATCAAAACCTTTCTTTTTAAGAAAAAATTCTCTTAGAAATATAAATTTTCCAGTCTAAGTCCAAAAGTTCCTATCTAAAGTATTAGGCAAGTAAGGACAAAGTGCAAGTCATTTTTTAAGACACAACATAAAAGTCACGTCCTTCATATAATCAAGCCTGCTTAGTTTCTCTCCACTTACTGTACTTTGTAACTTTGGTGAAGGTGTTTAGCAGATTACTTTTGTGCCTAGGTTTAATCTGCTATTTGTAACAGATTAACACCTTCATTTACTCATTCCCCAAAATCTCAGAGCACAGGGGCCAAGTTGTTGAAATGATATCAATAATTATTACAAATAGTAGAGTTCTCTTTGAATTCCAAGTCAGTTTATAGCTTTGATGACAGTCAAAACAAAACAACCAAGCAAACAAACAAACAAAAAGACCCCATGAAGAGTGTACTAACCTCTCATTTCTATTTTAGCTTCTTCATCGACCCTGTAACAGGATCAATAATCTAAATTAATGGGTAGGATCAATAATCTAAATTAATATGAAGCTTCATATTACAAGTGTGAATCTACTCACCTCTAAAAATCCACTATTTTGGATCCAAACAGCATGCTCTATTATTTGAGCAAGTAAATAATCAAGTTGACTAATACAATGCAAAGGATAAATTTGACATCCTCTTCTTTAAACTTTTTGAGGAGTATTTTACTAATGTGAGATGTAGTAGATTGAAAAAGCACTTGTAGTATAATTGCACACTGGCAGAGAAACCAAACTTTCATATGAGAGGTCAGATAGAATAAGAGATTTCTATACACCCTTTTGGTGACTGAGCAATTGGAGTATGAGTTACTTAAGACTATTTTTCTGCATTTTAATCCATTTGCCACAAATATTTATGGAAATCTGACTATGTGCAGGAACCATTCTGAGAGAGAATACTATCTTGCAAATAAACATTCCACAGTGTGGGCCATCCTCAAATTTTGCTTTGACTCTTCTTTCTCCCACTTTTAAAGGTACTGGGGCTCTAGTGATCAGTTTAGTTTTTTTTTCTTGTTATGTGTCTCCTTAGTAGAATCATTATTCCATATTTTAACATGCTCAAAGTACTCCCATCTTCACACCCATGTACACACACATACACGCACACACATGGACACACATATGCAGGCACACACATAAAATCTCCACTTTGATTCCAAATTCCTCTTCCAGCTCCTCTTGCTGCTTCCTCAAAACAATCTTCCTATAAAACTTGTTTATGTTCTCCCACCATTACCAGTTCCTCATCTTCAACTTATTCTTCATTCCATTCCAATCTGCCTTCCCCCCACAGGATTCCAACCAAACAGATTTTACGATGGCCACTGAAGTTCTCCATTAATCCAAATCCAATGAACATGGTAAATTCTCATTTTGCGTGACTTCTCAGCGGAATTTGACATTGCTGACTACTTTCTCCTTCAAAAACTCTTTCTGTGGTTTCTTTTCTTAACCCTCCCATACCTTTGTCTATGTAACCCTTGCAAATTTGTCTTTTTTTATCTGATATTTAAATGTCAAGTATTTTAAGCCTTAGTCTTACACCTTTTATTTTCTGTCTTGACAATCTTATGCCATTTTAATTGTTTTTTATGTTATTATTTATTGATATACATTAAACTGTACATATTTAAAGCCTATGCTTTGATAAGTTTTGACATATGTACACAACTGTGAAACCATCAACAAAATCAAGATAGTGAACATATCCAACACTACCAACAGTTTCTCATGCCGCATGGTAATAATCTCTTCCCATTGTACCTAACTCCACCTCTCCCAGGCAAGCACTGATCTGCTTTCTGTCACTACTGATTAGTGTGTGTTTTAAAGAGTTTTATATAGATAGAAGCATACAGCAAGTATGATTCTTTTTTTTTTTTTTTTTTTTTTTTTTGAGGAGGAGTCTTGCTCTATCACCCAGGCTGGAGTGTAGTGGCCGGATCTCAGCTCACTGCAAGCTCCGCCTCCCGGGTTTATGCCATTCTCCTGCCTCAGCCACCCGAGTAGCTGGGACTACAGGCGCCCGCTACCTCGCCCGGCTAGTTTTTTGTATTTTTTAGTAGAGACGGGGTTTCACTGTGTTAGCCAGGATGGTCTCGATCTCCTAACCTCGTGATCCGCCCGTCTCGGCCTCCCAAAGTGCTGGGATTACAGGCTTGAGCCACCGTGCCCCCGGCCTTAGTATGATTCTTTTAGCTTGGTTTGCTTGAGATTCACCCAGATTGTAGTGTGACATCACTTTTTATTGCTCAGTAGTATTTTATTAATGTTATTTGGATATACTAGAATTGATGTAAGCATTGTCTGATGATAGACATTTAGATTGTTTTCAAAATCCTGGCTATTACAAATGAAGCGTCTAAGAGTATTTTTAAAATTTTATATGAACATAAGCTTTCTTTTTTCTTGGGTTAATTTGTAGAGGTGGAATAGCTGGATCATATAGTAGGTATAACTTATTTTACTTTTTACAAAACTGCCAAACTGTTTTCTTAAGTGGTTGTCCCTTTCACATTACCACAATACATTAGAATTCTAGTTCCTTTGTGTCAACTAACATGTGGTATGGTCAGCCATTTAATTTAGCCATTCTAATCAGTATATATCTCACATGCTTTTAATTTGGATTTCCCTAATGACTGAAGGTAATGAATGCCTTTTCTTGTATTTATTTACTATCTATATATCTTTTATGGTGAATTTTCAGTTCAAATATTTAGAGTATTTATGAAAATTGCATTGTGTGTTTTTTTAAGTTTTGAGAGTTTCTTCTTCAACTATCCTGGATACAAGTCATTCATCATATATATATATATATGATTTATATTTATCAGATACATATCATTTATCAGATATATAGTCATGTATCAGATATATAGTATGTATATAGTTCATATTTATCAGATATATATCATTTATCAGATATATACAAGTCATTTATCAGATATCTATCCGATAAATGTCTTGTATCCAGGATAGTTGAAGAAGAAGCTCTCAAAACTTAAGAAAATGCAAAATCTAATTTTCATAAATATTCTAAAGATTTGAACTGACAATTCACCATATAAGATATATATAGATAGAAAACAAACACAAGAAAAGGTATTCAATGCCTTCAGTCATTAGGGAAATGCAAATTAAAAGCATTTGAGATATACACAGATTAGAATGGCTAAATTTTAAAGACTGACCATAGCAAGTGTTAGTGAGGACGCAAAAGAACTAGAGTAGATAGATAGATAGATAGATAGATAGATAGATAGATAGATAGACAGATAGATGGAACTACAGGCATGTCACCATACCCAGCTGATCTTTTAATTTTTTGTAGAGATGGGGACCTTGGTCTGTTGTCCAGGCTGTTCTTGAGCTTCTGACTTAAGCGATCCTCCTGTGTTGGCCACTCAAAAATACTGGGATAACAGGCATGAGGCACTGTGCCCAGCCTTCAGATTTATTCTTTGAAAATATTTTATCTATGTGTATGGCTTGTTTTTTCAGTTTCTAAGATCGTCTTTTGAAAAACAGATGCTCTTAATTTGGGGAAAAAATTATTTTTCTTTTATAGACTGTATTTTTGGTATTGTAAATAATAACTCTTTGCCTAGCTAAAATTATAAAGATTTTCTTTTTGTTTTCTTCTAGGAGTTGTATAGTTTTAGGCTGACTGTTAGGTCTATGATCCATTTTGAACTAATTTTTGATTATTGTAACAGGAACAAATTGAATGTTTTTCATATGTATATCCAATTGTTCCAGGACCATTTATTGATAAGGTGCCTTTCTCCACTGATTTGCCTTTGTAATTTTGTGGAAAAAAAAAAAAATCAGTTGACTTTATACATGTGATTTAATTATGAATTTTGATTCTAATACCATATTGTGTGATGGTAGTTTTATAATAAATCTTAAAATGAGGCCACAGAAGCTTTCCAAAGTTTTTGTTCTTTTCTAGAGTTGTTTTAGGTTTTTTGGGTCCTTAGTGTTTTCATACGAATGTAAGAATCATCTTGCAAACTTCTACAAAGAAGTTAGCTGGGATTTTTTATTGAGGTTGCTTTGACTTTGTGTATCAATTTGGGGGTTATTGATCTTAACAATATTGAGTCTCGGTCAAGGAACAAGTTATATCTCCCCATTTAAACAGATCTCTTTAAATTTCTCTCAAAAATATTTCTTACTTGTTAGTGTACAAATTTTGCCCATTTTTGTCAGAATTTTTGCTAAATAATTCATACTTTTTTTCCTATTGTAACTGATGCTGTTGTTTGTAATTCAATTTCCAACTGTTCATTGCTAGTACATAGAAATATAATTAAATTATGTATATTGACCCTGTATCCTTCAATACTTAGTTTTAGTACCTTTTTTTTTTCTCAATTCCATTGGATTTTATACACAGAAAATAGTTTAGTCTGTGAATAAATTAGCTTTACTTCTACTTTTCCAATATGCCTATCTTTTATTTATTTTCCTTACCTTATTGCCCTACCTATGTCTTCCAATACCATGTTGAATAAAAGAGGGGAGAGAAAAAATTATTGTCTTATTCTTGATTTGGGGGAAAGCATTCCATCTCTCACTATTAAAATGTAAAGGTAGCTGTAGATGCCTTTTATCAAGTTGCAGAGGTCATTTTATTCCTAGTTTGCTATTCCTTCTTTATCTTCTTCTGTTTTTACAATTTTCTTTAGATCATAAATTACATTCACTGATTTTTGAACAAATGTTAAAGAACAACCTTTGTTCCTAGGATAAACTCCACTCAGTTATTATGTATTATCATTTTTGTAGATATGTTGTTGGTTTATCTTTTGCTAGCATGTTTGCATGTAAGCTCATGAGTGATATTTGTCTGCGGTTTTCTTTTCTTAGAGTGTCTTTGTCTGGTTTTCTCACCAGAGTAATGGTCACATACAACGAGATGAAAAATATTCTCATCTATGGCCCTACCACCCTGAACGCGCCGAATCTCGTCTGATCTCAGAAGCTAAGCAGGGTCAGGCCTGGTTAGTACTTGGATGGAAAAATATTCTCATCCTTTCAATTCTGGAACTTATATTTTCTTTCTTTCTTTCTTTCTTTCTTTCTTTCTTTCTTTCTTTCTTT
>NC_045440.1:60273266-60296016 GCF_002776525.5 Piliocolobus tephrosceles
TTCTTTCTTTCTTTCTTTCTTTCTTTCTTTCTTTCTTTCTTTCTTTCCTTCCTTCCTTCCTTCCTTCCTTCCTTCCTTCCTTCCTTCCTTCCTTCTTTATATCCTCTTTCTTTTCTTTCTCCTTTCCTTTCCCTTCCCCTCCCCTCCCCCCTCCTCTCTCCTCCCCCTTTCTCTCTCTCTCTCTCTCTCCTTTCTGATGGAGTCTCGCTCTGTCATCAGGCTGGAGTGCAGTGGTGTGGTCTCGGCTCACCTCAACCTGTTTCTCTTGGGTTCCACAGATTCTCCCGCCTCAGCCTCCTGAGTAGCTGGGACTAGGGGCACTCGCCACCACGCCCAGCTAATTTTTGTATTTTTAGTAGAGACGGGATTTCACCATACTGTTTTTTTCCTCTGCTTTCAAGATTTTCTTTCTATCACTGTTTTTGAATGTGTTGATTAAGATGTATCACGGATGATCAGGATGTATCAGGATGATCTCAATCTCTTGACCTCATGATCTGCCTGTCTCACCTTCCCAAAGTTCTGGGACTACAGGCATGAACCACCGTACCTGGCCAGAAAGTATATTTTCTAGAAGAATTTGTGTACAATTGATACTACTATTTCTTAAATAATTGGTAGAATTCACGAGTAAAGACTTCAGGGCCTGGAATCTACCTCTGAGTAGGGTTTAATGACAAATTCAATTTATTTTATAAATACGGGTCTATTCATCTTCTCTCTTCTTGAGGGAACTTGGAAGTTTTTATCTTACGAGAAGTTTGTCATTTTATCTAAGTTGTCAAATTGTTCACAGTGTCCTCTGATCACCGTTTTACTATCTGGAGAATCTGTAGTGATGTTCCCACATTTATTTATAATATTATTACTTTGTGTCTTCACTTTGTCTTTTATGATCAGTCTGGCCAGAAAAGCGTCAATATTGTTTATCTTTTCACAGGAGCAAGTTTTTGTTTCATTTATTTTCTCCTTGTTTTTCTGTTCTGCATTTTATTAATTTACAATTATATTTTAAACATTTTGCATATTTTGGGTGAATTTGTCCTTCACATTTACTTTTTTTTACAGTGGAAATTAAGTTCATTTATTTGAAACATTTCTTCATTTTGCACATACGCAATCAGTCCTTTTAATTTCCCCAATTACTAGTTTAGAAGCATTCCAGACTTTTGATAAATTATGCTTTCTGCTTTATTTAGGCTAGGATATTTTCTAATTTCTATTTTGATTTATCCTTTGTCCCATGAGTTATTTGAAAGTGTATTATTTAGTTTCCAACTTTTGGAGAGTTTCTAATAACCTTTCTGTTACTGATTTTTACTTCAATTCTATTGTATCAGAAAGCATAGTTCGTATGATTTGAAGTATTTTAAATTTACTGAGACAATTTAATTTGCTGAAAAATATCTCATAGTTGTCAGTGCACAAATCTTGCCAATTTTTGGTAAAAGTCCCATAGGCTTTTGAAAATGTTGTGCTTTCCGCTACTTTCAGATTAAGTGCTCTATAAATGTCAGTTAAATTAGTTTGGTTGGTAGTCATTAACTCCGCTGTGCTTGCTGATTTTTTGTGTAATGGAGTTATCAATTAAGAGAGGTGTATTAAAATCTCCAAATTTAATTGTGGAATTGCCCATTTCTCCTTCAAGTTTTACCAGTTTTTGTTTCTTGTATTTTAAATCTCTGTTATAAAATACATAAATCCTTAAGGTTATTTTGTGTGCTTAATGACTTGGTTCTGTTATTATAAAATTATGTTTATTATCCTGAGTTATATTCTTTACTCTGAAATCTAATTAGCCTGATATTAATATAACTACTCTACCTTTATTTTAGCTAATTTTAGTGTGATACCATTTGTATGCTTTTTTTAACCTATTTGCCTTATTTTTCAATTGTATTTTTTATAGGCAACATATAGTTGTTTCTTTATAATCAACCAATCTCTACCTTTTAAATGGGGTTGTTTAGACCATTTACATTTAATATGACTATGAACACAAATTTAATTCTATCATCTTGTCCTTTGTTATCTATTTTTCCTTTCTCTTCTTTATTCCCCTTTATTTCTTTTTTCACTTGATTTGAATAATTTTTGTATTATTATTATTCATTTATATCATTTCTACTGGCTTATTAGCTTTTTATTTTAGTAGTTGTTGTAAAGGTTAGACTATACAACTTAGTATACCCTCAAGTACTGGCATACATTACTATACTTCTGTTTCCCTCTTTCTGATTTTTTATGTTATTTTTATTCACTTTTTAAAAATTACATTTTGTTTAAAACATCTATTATCCTGTAGAAATACTAAATATCAAAAAAGATCTTACATATATACCAATGTAGTTACCATCTCTGATGTTCTTTATTCCATTGTGTATATTGATTTTTAAATAAGTTTTCTGCCTAAAAAAATTTATGAACTTTTTTTTTGTAATGCAGATCTGCTGGCAATAAATTCTTTTAGCTTTTGTGCATCTGCTATCTTTTGCCCTCTTTTTTGGAGGTATTTTTTGGTGTGTGTTTATAAAATTATATATTAAGTTTATTTTCTCTTAGTATTTTAAGGATTTTACTCTACTATCTTTTTGCTTTTATTGTTTCCAGCGAGAAATTTCTTGTCATCTTTATGTTTGTTCCATTATATGCAATACTGTTTTTTTTCTCTGCTTTCAAGATTTTCTTTCTATCACTGTTTTTGAATGTGTTGATTAAGATGTATCACGGTATAGCATTCTTATTTCTTGTGTGTGAAATCTGTTAGGTTTTTTTTTATCAGTGAGTTAAAATGTTTATCCCTTTGGAAACATTTTGACCATCATTAAAAAAATATTTCTTCCATGTCCTCTCCTTTAGTATTACAATTACAGATATATTATGATGCCTAAAGTTGTTCCATAGATCACTGATGCTTTCTTCATTTATATTAATTCTCTTTTCTTTTTGTGTTTTATTTTGGAAAATCCTCAGCTGTATCCTCAAATTCAATGATCTTTTATTTTGCCATGTCTAATTGGCCCTGAATCCTATCCAGTGTATTTTCCGTGTTACACATTATAGTTTTCATATCTGAAAGTATAATTAGTACCTTCTTAAAATCTCCCATGTCTCTACTTAACTTTTTGAACTTATGGAATCAAATAATAATAATTGTTTTAACGTTCTTGCCTGCTAATTCTAGCATCTGTGACAATTCTGAATCAGTTTAAATCAAGTGATATTTTTCTTTTCATTATGGATTGTATTTTTTGTTTCTTTGCATGCCTGGCAATCTTTGATAAAATGACAGAATTTGCAAATTTTACCTCGTTGGGTGCTGAACATTGTATCCTTATAAATATTATTGAGCATTGTTCTGGGATGCAAACAAATTACATGAGGACACTTTGATAAATTTAGGTGTTGATATTAGGATTTGTTAAGTAGGGCCATAGCACCATTTTGTATGAGACTAATGATCCCTCACTACTGAGGGATAAAAACCCCATGAAGGTTTTTGTGAGTACTCTACCCAATGCTCTGTAAATGATGAGTTTTCTCCAGACTTGCTTGTTGGAAAAGACAGCATTTTCAGCCTCTCTAGAACTTTGCCATGTGAAGCCTATTTACATTAGTTTCTTTGGACTTTTGGTTCTGTGCACTCAACTCAGAGTTTGTTGGACTTTATCTCAGTTCCTTCTACATGCACTGTAGCTGTAAACTCCCTCAAGATAATAAACTGGTACAACGTTATGGCTCACGTTGTTTCATTTCTGGTGTCTCAGCTCTGTCTTTTGTTACTTGATATCCAATATCTTAAAAAACATTGTTTTATCTTGTCTGTTTTGTTTGTTCATGTATTTGTTTCAAGCTGGAGTGTATTCTAATCCTTGATATTCCATTTTGTCTGGAAGCACAAATTGCCATTTACATGTTCTAATTCTTGAATTTAAGTATTCAACTAGGAATGTAAGCTCATCCTAATCTTATATATCCAATTGCTTATTTTATATCTCTTTGATTGCTACTAGTTATCTCAAACTTATTTTGGAAACTAAGCTTTTCATGTACTGATGCTTCCCCAACTCTTCTTTTGCCAGATTTCCCATCTCAGTAAAAACAATACAAAAACTCAGAATGCCCCGGTTTCTATATTAGCTCCATCAAGTGCTCACCATTGAGGCTTCAGCAGATTTCACCTTTTCATGATTCAGTTTCATTGTCCACTAAACAGAGGTGAAATAATGAAGCCAGTATCTAAATCATAGATTTGTTGTGTTTCTTGTTGTGGTTGTATTTTTAAATGGATTAGTACATATTAAGGGAGTGATGTCACTTAGTTCCTCTATAACTGTTAGCCACTGACTTTCTTTATGTACCTTGAAACTCTAAATCCTGTCTTAGAGCACCGAACGTTCTGTATAACTACACAACTCCTCTCCCCGTTTTTTGACTGACTAATTTAATACTGTTGTAAAGGTCTGACTAAAATATCATCTCCTCAGAGAGACTTTAGAAGGCACACTGAAAGAAATTTCAAAGACATTCATACAAGTTATTTTCTAGTAAGATGCAATGGTTCCTAGTAATCATAATTTTTAATCATCTTATGTAGCTATTTTTTTTTGTTTTTTTGTTTTTTTTGTGTGTGTGTGTGTGTCTCACTCATTAAAATGTGATCTCCTTGAGTACACAAACCTTGTTAATTCTATATCTCAATTTTGTCAGGCATATGGTAGGTATTTTTATCAATATTTATTGATTGAATATATACATTGAATTCTTCTCTTTTTCATACATTGCCCCAGTATTTATACTGCACTCTCCTCTAATCCTGATGCTTATTTCCTGCTCTACTTCTATTTCCTCAGGCCCACTTTTGTTCTCTCTGTTTGTTTCTCTCTCTCCTTCTTTCTTTTCCTAATGATAAATCATTGTCTTTTATATTTGTAGAGTTTACACCGTTTAAGAAAATTATGAAGCTACTCTCCTAGCACAATATAAATTGTAGGTTCCATGGACAAATGTCTGATTTGTTTTATACACTACCAATATCCCAAATTGTAAGCTGACGTGAAACTCATCATCAGAGTGGCCAAGATTGATTTTCAATTTTCGTTTGAGTGGTCTTTGGTTCAAATTGGTAAAGAATGATGTGCTATTAGTAAAAAGTCATTTTAGAAAGAAAATAGCAAACTAATGTGGGTTAGTCAAACTGTTAATAGTGAAAGTTCATAATTATGTTTACCACACTTGCTGCAATAATACTTATGTCTATTCACTTTCTTAGTTCATGTGGAAAACTAGTTAAATGTAGAGATTCCCAATCTTTAGCATTTCATCTTTCATTTATTTTTAGTCAATTCATAAAATGAAAAAGATGATAATCGAGACAGCAACCTTTGTTAGAAGATTTAATACTGAGAATATTCAATTTATTTTGTAGAAAAAAATAGATTCTTTGATTAATTATTATATTTCTGTTTAGCACAGAAGTTTGAGAAAAAGCTTTCATTATTGCTAACAGATGTTTACCTACTTATTTTATTATTATTAGTATACTTTAAGTTCTGGGATACATGTGCAGAACGTGCAGGTTTGTTACATAGGTATACATGTGCCATGGTGGTTTGCTGCGCCAACCAACCCATCATCTAAGTTTTAAGCCCCCCATGCATTAGGTATTTGTCCTAATGCTATCTCTCCCTATGCCCCTGCCTCCCAACAGGCCCTGGTTGTGATATTCCCCTCCCTGTGTCCATGTGTTTTCCTTGTTCAAATCCCACTTACGAGTGAGAACATGCAGTGTTCTATTTTCTGTTCCTGTATTAGCTTACTGGGAACAATGGTTTCCAGTTTCATCCATATCCCTGCAAAGGACATGAACTCATTCTTTTTTATGGCTTCATAGTATTCCATGGTGTTTATGTGCCAAATTTTCTTTATGCAGCCTGCCATTGATGGACTGTTGGGCTGGTTCCAAGTCTTTGCTATTGTAAATACTTCTCAAAGGTTGGAATAAAGGAAAAATGTTAAGGGCAGCCAGAGCAAAAGATCAGGCTACCTACCTACTTACTGATTTACTTTTCTGTAGATGAGTGCAATTTGACTTTTTCTTTTAAAATTTTATGTTAGGCCCTAGGTAAAGAACATTTGATTTTCAAGCGATATACTATGTGGGCAGAAAACATCAGAAAGAAATGTCTTTTTTATTTTTTGGTAAATAAATTAACAATACTAACTGATAAGATGACTAAGAAAAACTGAAATAAGAGCTTTGTTGTCCATGAAATCTTTTTGATTCATCAGCTACCTTGTTACTCATCTGCTACTCTTCATTCCTGTGTGCCACACTGAGCACAATGGAGTAGGGCTGCTATTTTGTCTGGAATTGCAAATACACAACTTTATATTAAAAAGGTTTCCAATAATTGTTGGTTCAATAAAACTTCAATATAGCTTGTGATGGAGAAATATAGGAGATGGGTAGACTTAAAGATCTGGATAAATAAAAGATCTGATTTGATTTGGTACCACAATCCAAGGAGGGCTTGATCTGCTTTGCTTTTGCTGGTTGAGAGCAGCCTGACATCCATGGTAGTAACCCAGATCTAGAGCCATCGTTGGATCTGTGGTGGTCTAAGTAAATGACCGTACATTTTTAGACATTCTTCTTACAGAGAGGTGGTATCTACATCCTTTCCCCATGAATCTTAGCATACTTGTGACTCACTGTAACAACAAAATTCAGTAGCAGTGACACTGAATGAATTTTGTTTGTTTGTTTGTTTGTTTTTTTGAGACAAAGTTTCATTCTCGTCACCCAGGCTGGAGTACAATGGTGCAATCTTGGCTCACTGCAACTTTCGCCTCCTAAATTTTAGTGATTCTTCTGCTTCAGCCTCCTGAGTAGCTTGGATTACAGGCACCTGCCACCATGCCTGGCTTATTTTTTGTATTTTTAGTAGAGATGGAGTTTCACAATGTTGGCCAGGCTGGTCTTGAACTCCTGACCTCAGATGATCCACCTGCCTTGGCCTTCCAATGACACTGAATAAATTTTGAAGCTGGGTCAGAGTGACACATTTTCCCACTGTTCTCTGGTACACTCGCCTTGAAAGTCTTGGGATGCCAGGTAAGGATCTGAATACCTTGAGGCCACCATGCTGTAGGTAAGTGAAAGTCAAATGGCCACACAAAAGTGTTCTAGCTGACATTCCTGGCAGAAATCCTAAAAGAAACTTGTATCCACTGGTATGATAGGTGAATGAAGAATCCCTTAGACATTCCTAACCATCAAGTCACCCCAGGCATTGCTGCTTCCAGCTGGAGTCTTCCAACTTGGGTCCCTGATGAAACAGGAGTTCTCCCCACTGTGCCATGCTCCTGATCCACAATATCCATGAGCAAAATAAAATGGCTTTTTAAAGCTACTGACTTCTGGAGTAATGTGTTATGCCTTAAACTAACTGGAACAGACTTTTTTTTTTTTTTTTTTTTTTTTGAGATGGGGTCTTGCTCTATCGCCCAGGCTGGAGTGCAGTGGCATGATCTCGGCTCACTGCAACCTCCACCTCCTGGGTTCAAGCTATTCTTCTGCCTCAGCCTCCAGAGTAGCTGGAACTACAGGCGTGCACCACACCACACCAGGCTAATTTTTGTAGTTTTAGTAAAGATAGGGTTTCACCATATTGGCCAGGCTGGTCTCGAACTCCTGACCTAGTGTTCCACCTGTCTTGGCTTCCCAAAGTGCTGGGATTCAGGCGTGAGCCACAGACTCTTATTAATCCTTTTCCTGAGAGTGGAAACTAGCCTAACAATCTGCTACCATAGCTGAGATGGTGCCATTAATAGGGTTATCTTTGTATAATCACCACCTGTCTAGCTGACTCCCAAATATTAACACTTTTCAGGATTTCCCAAGTTGGAAGTCTCAGAAGTAAACGAGTTTGTCCATATCAGGACATATTAACACAGGTAATTGTCTCAGTGTCTAAAACAAATAAATAATGTCTATTTTGACACTTCAAATTTTAACCTAGTAATTAATTATTTAAGTGTTAACAATACATTTTAACTTATTTTCTAAAGATTGCTTTGACTGTGATCTATGATCTATGAGGGTGAGTGAAAAGAGCAGCACAGGATGGGCCTTCTCACGTGAATAAGGACTGATGATCCTTTGATGACCATCAGCAACTGTTATCCAGTGAGCCACTCCAACTGTCAGGCTTGCAGTCCCAGCAAAATCCGCAGATCAAAGAGCATCATTCCATGATTCGTGGCTGCATGCCAGGTTGTTCTGATGAGTGATTCCCTAGCTATCTATGGATGGGCCAGATTTCTGGTGTATCAAGCAAAATTTGAAAGCATTTCTTTTAGTCTTACTGCTTCAGGTTAGCTTGATTTCACAACTGATGTGCAGCAGATATTGAGGGCTGCCCAAATGTGATACATGTTCAAAAGAGCTGCATTTACAATAGACATCTTTAAAATATTGGAAGTCTAGCTATTATTCCAAGTTCTGTTGTTTACTCCCCAGAGAAACAGTATGTGAAGGTAGGTCTAATATCATGAATGGGCTCAGGCCTGGAATGACCAGTTCCTCCAAATAGTAGAATACTATGGTTGAAAGCTATAGATTAATCTGGGAGTTAGTAAGAAATTCTACAAATATTAAAACAGTACTTTAAACAAATTGTCCCTCCTTCCCAACAGTTGCCCAAGATTATGTTATAAGAAGGTGAAAGACCTAGAATTTGAACTCAGTAGTCCAATTAGTAAGATTAACATCATTTTCCTTGTATCAGGTTGTATATTTACAATTGGGTTGTGAAATAAATTTATCCTGTGAAGTATTAAAATTCCAAATGCTTTCTTAACAGTCAAAGAGGTGAAAGTCACCATGACAGATGTCACCATAATATAAAAAGTAAGTGGAAATTCAGAAAGCTCTGAAGGCCAGGATTGGGTTTAGAATACAAAAGACCCATGTGGAAGGTGAGTTAAAAATCACTGGCTGGGCACGGTGGCTCAGGCCTGTAATTCCAGCACTTTGGGAGGCCGAGGCAAGCAGATCACGAGGTCAGGAGTTCGAGACCAGCCTGACCAACATGGTGAAACCCCATCTCTACTAAAGATACAAAAAAAAAAAAAAAAAAAAAAAAAAAATTAGCTGGGTGTGGTGGTGCATGCCTGTAATCCCAGCTACTCAGGAGGCTGAGGCAGAAGAATAGCTTGAACCCGGGAGGCAGAGGATACAGTGAGCCGAGATCATGCCATTGCACTTCAGCCTGGGTAACAGAGTGAGAACCTGTCTCAAAATAAATAAATAAATAAATAAATAAATAAATAAAAATAAAAAAAATCATTGTCTATTAAATTTTGAGCACAGTTGTCAAGAGAATGATTCAAGGCCAAGAGAATGTTTTGTTCCTTAAACTTGGGGGACTGTAAATCACAGGAAGAGGAAATAGAGGTTTAACTCCATGGAAACATTTAGAGAAGCCATTCTGGACTTAGGTGCCAAAAGAAACGCTCTTAATTAAGCTGTATGCATAATGAGTACAGATATTTAATTCCTATGATGAAAAATAATTGCCTGAATCATAGCACCTTCTAAAAGTCAGTAAGTATCATTGTAATTTTCATGAAAGCTAGAGCAGAATTCGGTACATAGTGAACATTATCTTTATTTGAAGATTTTGGTCAGGCTAAAGCAACAAATATCTATAGTCAGAGAAAAAAAATTATTTCGTAATGTCTTGTGCGGTAATTACTGCTTGAATTAGTGAATTGAAAATGGGATTCCATTGGGCTCTCTACAAACTGTATTTGTCACCTAAAAGATATTGTCATTTCTTTCAGTTTAGAAAAATAATTTGCTATTTTTAACTGCTTTGCAGTGCCATCAATTTGCAATAATCTAACTTCCTCTGTTATATTTTGCTTTTATGTCATGAAAGTTATAAAGAGAATTTACTGTCTTTTTTTATGAAAACTCCAGCTCTGGTTCCGGCCATTGTATTTCCTAATTATGCTGGGAGGATGGCTTCTTATCAAGGTAGTTTACTTATGAATAATGTTCTTTGTGTGGCTTCTGCGGTGGACAAGTTGGATTGCTTCTGACATCAGCTAGCAGTAAATTAGCTTTCAATTTGGCTGTGTTCTAAAAGACTGAAAGATTTACTTTGTCAACATCCATGCATTCAGATGAAAATAACTTTCTTTAGTTTGATTTTGCTTTGTATCTGAGGCACAGAGCTGTTTCTAGAGCTTCTAATTGTCTTGTACCTCCATTTAAGGAGACAAACTATACTTTTACACACCTTCAGGTTGTGAAATGTTTTGTTTTGTATTGTGTTTTGTTTTATTTGTTTAAACTGATACTGATTGATATTGTTCTTTTAATGATAGTTTATATTTGGCTAAGAAGGCTGAAAATGGCCAGGTGCTTGATCAAGAATTCTGCGAAAGTAAATTCTAGAACCTCATGTGAAATTATGTAAAAAACACCGGATTCCAAGTAGATACTAAAAGATGAGAATCAGATAATACAGTGGTAGAAAGAAAAATAACCATTTCCTTATGGGTACTATGACCTAGGAGAAACACTTTTGATGAAGTGTGATTCATCCTTGAATGCAACTTATTAGGAGGTTTCAATGACATGAGTGCTATTTTTTAAAAGCATGTATGTTAGGAATAAAATTCTCTGATGTGGAGTAAGGAAATTTTAGGTATTATTATAAACTGAGCTTCTTAACTTCCTAAAAATTAACTGGAAACAAAACCATAACATTTTTACTCGTAAGTATAGTAATTATAAAAGATGGGTTTATTAAGGTGGGACAATCAT
Organism: Piliocolobus tephrosceles; assembly: GCF_002776525.5. NCBI lineage: Eukaryota > Metazoa > Chordata > Mammalia > Primates > Cercopithecidae > Piliocolobus > Piliocolobus tephrosceles. Next base: position 60,284,107 of record NC_045440.1, read on the forward strand.
TTAGAATAATAATTGCTGCCAATACCACTTTGTGATTTTTAGTGAATTAGCTTTTTGTAATCAGTTGGAAACACTAGTATGAAATAAGTTGGGATGTTAAATTTGTTTCTATAGCCTTTATTAAGAAGATCTTGGCAAGCGTTGCTAGTAAGTCAATAAGAATTTCAGCTAACGTAATCATTTTAAATAACATTGAAATCATGTTGACTTTATTTCTAAGTACACCCCTTCCATTTCGGGCATTAGTGTTTCTCAACACTAAGCGTGTACTTGAATTTCTCAGAACTTCTTTTCAGTTGCATATCTAGCACATGTTTACTTAGGGGAACACAACTGGTTCAAGGTAAAACAAAGTTATCTAAGAGTTTCTCAAAGGATGTCTTAAAAAGCATAATATCTTGACAAAAAATTACTGAATTTAACTACTTTAGGGTAGAAGACATGTTTCCTCCGTTTAAAAGATAGTGTTCTGCCAAACTAAATGGTTTGTTTTCATTAATGCAAAAGCTAAACAATCTGTCTCTGTGGATTACCACCCTTGTTTTTGTGTGTTCTATCACTATCAGCATTAGCCCCCAGCACAGAGTTAAGAGTTCATCACTGGGCAGTGGAAGCCAAGCAGCAAGTAGGAGTGAGGAGGATACCCAGCTGAAAGAGAAGAAATATAGCTTAGAATGTAGCTCAGAGCAGGAAGCTGGGGCCATATGGTGGGCAAAGCAAAAGAGGGCCTATAGTTGGAGACAAAGTCAAAATGATAATGGGCAAACATAATCCAGGGAAGTCTCAATCCAAAAGACCATGCTGGCATACAGCTTCAGAAATGTAGTGTAGGTTTAAAGGGAGTATGGGAAGTGAACCAGATTGTCCAAGAAATCCACTGATGGCTGGAGGTTAGGGAAAATGGGAAGAGAGTCCAGTAGCTGAGAAATGGGCTAGCAAGTAAAGGTAAATGCTAAGTCACAGTCAATGAGCTGGATGTCAGACAGTTTCCTTCCCTGGACTTCAGTGCTCTTAGACAAATGATGAGTAAAAGACAGGTAGATCAAGACGCTCTGGGTCCTTAGCTACCTGGAATAAAGGATCCAAGAGGATACAAGAGGGCAAGGAAGGGAAGTTCTGCTCAGTAATACATAATAAGAAGTAATGCTCTGCACAGTGCAATCCAATTAGCACTCAAGATTAAGAAACTCACGCAAAACCACACAACTACATGGAAATTGAACAAGCTGCCCCGAATGACTCCTGGGTAAATAGTGAAATTAAGGCAGAAATCAAGAAGCTCTTTGAAACCAATGAGAACAAAGAGACAACATATCAAAATCTTTGGGATGCAGCTAAAACAATGTTAACAATGTTAAGAGGGAAATTTGTAGAACTCAATGCCCACATCAGAAAGCTAGAAAAATCTCAAACTGACACCTTAACATCACAACTAAAAGAACGAGAGAACCAAGAGCAAATAAACCCAAAAGCTAGCAGAAGACAGGAAATAACCAAGATCTGAAGGAAATAGAGACATGAAAACCCTTCAAAAAACCAATGAATCCAGGAGCTGGTTTTATAAAAAAATTAATAAAATAGACAGATAGCTAAACTAATAAAGAAGAAAAGACAGAAGAATCAAATCGACACAATAAAAAATGATAAAGGGAATACCATCACTGATCCCACAGAAATACAAACTACCATCAGAGAATAGTACAAACACCTCTATGCAAATAAACAAGAAAATCTATAAGAAATGGATACATTCCTGGACACATACACCCTTCCAAGACCCAATCAGGAAGAAGTTGAATCCCTGAGTAGACCAAAAAAAGTTCTGAAATTGAGGCAGTAGTAAATAGCCTACTAACCTTGGACCAGATGTACAAAGAGGTACAAAGAGGAGGTGGTACCATTTCTTCTGAAACTATTCCAAACAATTGAAAAGGAGGGACTTCTTGCTAACTCATGAAGCCAGCATCATCCTGATACCAAAACCTGGCAGAGATACAACAAAAAAGAAAACCTCAGGCCAACATCCTTGATGAACATCAATGCAAAAATCCTCAACAAAATTCTTGCAAACTGAATCTGGCAGTACATCAAAAAGCTTATCCACCACAATCAAGTCAGCTTCATCTTCAAGATGCAAGGCTGGTCAACATATGCAAATCAACGAATGTAATACATCACATAAACAGAACTAAAGACAAAAACCATATGATTATCTCAATAGATGCAGAAAAGGTCTTTGATAAAATTCAACATCGCTTCATGTTAAAAACTCTCAATAAACTACTTATTGATGGAACATACCTCAAAATAATAAGCACCATTTATGACAAACCCACAACCAGTATCACACTGAATAGGCAAAAGCTTGAAGCATTACCCTTAAAAACTGGCAGAAGATAAGGATGTTCTCTCACCACTCCTATTCAACATAATATTGGAAGTTCTGGACAGGGCAGTCAGGCAAGAGAAAGAAATAAAGCATATTTGAATAGGAAGAGAAGAGAGGAGGTTAAACTGTATCTGTTTGCAGATGACATGATCCTATACCTGGAAAATCCCATCATCTCGCCCAAAACTTCTTAACTTGATAAGCAACTTCAGCAAAGTCTCAGGATTCAAAACCAATGTGCAAAAATCGTAAGCATTCCTATACACCAACAACAGACAAGCAGAGAGCCAAATCATGGATGGACTCCCATTCACAATTGAGACAAAGAGAATAAAATACCTAGGAATACAGCCAACAAGACAAGTTAAGGACCTCTTCTAGGAGAACTACAAACAACTGTTCAAGGAAAGAAGAGAGAGAACAAACAAATGGAAAAACATTCCTTGTTTTCCATGGAAAGGAAGAATCAATATCACAAAAATATCTATAATGCCCAAAGTAATTTATAGATTCAATGCTATTCCCATTAAACTACCATTGCCATTCCTCACAGAATTAGAAAAAACTGCTTTAAAATTCATACGGAACTAAAAAGAGCCCATATAGCCAAGACAATCCTAAGCTAAAAGAACAAAGCTGGAGGCATCATGCTACTTGACTTCCAACTATACTATAAGGCTGCAGTACAAAAACAGCATAGTACTGGTACAAAAACAGACAATGGAACAGAATCGACATCTCAGAAATGAGACTGCACATCTACAACCCTCTGATCTTCGAGAAACCTGACAAAAACAAGCAATTGGGAAAGTATTCCCTGTTTAATAAATGGTTCTGGAAAAACTGGCTAGCCACATGCAAAAAATGGAAACTGAACCCCTTCCTTTTACCTTATACCAAAATTAACTCAAGATGGATTAAAGATTTAAATGTAAAACCCAAAACTATAAAAACCCTAGAAGAAAATCTAGGCAATACCATTCAGTAGTTAGGTATGGGCAGAGATTTCATGATGAAAATGTCAAAAGCAATTGCAACAAAAGCCAAAATTGACAAATGGGGTCAAATTAAACTAAAGAGCTTCCACACAGCAAAAGAAACTATTATCAGAATGAACAGACAACCTACAGAATGGGAGAAAATTTTTGCAATTTATCCATCTAACAAAGGTCTAACATCCAGAATCCACAAAGAACTTAAATTTACAAGAAAAAAACAGCCTCACTAAAAAGTGGGCAAAGGACATGAACAGACACTTCTCAAAAGAAGACATTTATGTGGCCAATAAACATGAAAAATAGGTCAACATCACTGATCATTAGAGAAATGCAAAACAAAACCACAATGAGATACCATCTCACACCAGTCAGAATGGTGAGTTTTAAAAAGTCAAGAAACAACAGATGCTGGTGAGGCTGTGGAGAAATAGGAATGCTTTTACACTGTTGTTGGGAATGTAAATTAGTTCAACCATTGTGGAAAACAGTGTGGTGATCCCTCAAAGACCAGAAATACCATTTGATCCAGCAATCTCATTACTGGCTATATACCCAAAGAAATATAATCATTCTATTATAAAGACACATGCACGCATATGTTCATTGCAGCACTATTCAAAATAGTAAAGACATGGAATCAATCCAAATGCCCATCAATGATAGGCTAGATAATGAAAACGTGATACATATACACCATGGAATACTATGCAGCCATAAAAAAGAACAATATCATGCCCTTTGCAGGGACATGGATAGAGCTGGAAGCCATCATCCTCAGCAAATTAACACAGGAACAGAAAATTAAGCACTGCATGTTCTCACTTATAAGTGGGAGCTGAACCATGAGAACACATGGACACAGGGAGAGAAGCAATACACACTGGGGTCTGTTTCAGGGGTGAGGGGAGAGAGCATCAGGATAGCTAATACATGTAGGGCTTAATACTCAGGTGATGGGTTGATAGGTGCAGCAAACCACCATTTCTTACACATGTTTACCTGTGTAAGAAACCTTCATGTCCTGCACACATATCCGGAACTGAAAATTAAATTAAATTTAAAAAAAGAACAAATGCTCTTTATTGATCATTTACTATGTGTCAAATACTGAGCTAAACCATCTATACATATTCTCATTCAATCTTCAGAATTGTTCTAGAAAGTAAGTTGTACTATTCCCAGTATAGAAACAAACAAGACAAAGCTCAGGGAAGTTAGTAATTTACTCTTGTCCACATAGCCAATAAATAGCAGGGTCAACGATGAAACCCAGACTTTGTAACTACTAAGTTTTTAATCTAGCATCTGTGCAACTGGGCAGAGATCATCAGGGTATTTCCAAACATCATATATTGGAAAGCTGGAAACATTGATGAATGGCCCTTGACCTCTTGTTTTTAGATGGGATGGAGGGAAGGAGCGAGTTGGAGAGGGCCATGGCAGGGGCAGTGGGAGCATGATAATCATAAGTATAACCTGAGAGGAAGCAGCAGGGCAAGTCTTGAAACTCAACCATCTCCCAGGGCTGGGGACACACTGTTTCCTGCACTCTTCCATTTCTTCATGAAAGTTTTTTTTTTTTTTTTTTTTTTTTTCCAAACCAATTCCATATTATCTACTTCTTTAAACAAGCTATTCTATCTTTAGTTGTAATTCAGCTTCCCAATAATGTTTTTGCTTTGTTTCTAAGGGATTATTGATGGAATGTCAAGACTGAGTATTACTGTTATTTCTGACTACTGTGAATAGAGGGTGTGTCCCAGTTCCTTTCAGAGGGGCTCTGATAGTTGCCTTAGGTCCATGACATTGTCTTGGGTATTTTCTACCATTGCTCTCTAAATTCTAAAGTTTGGATGTATAACTTTCCAGATTTTACAAAGCATATCAAAAATCTATACTAGCCAAACAAAAGATTTTGGTTAATTTTGAGTGGTTATTAAACATCAACTTTTTTTTACTATTTAACCTCAAACTAGAATTTCAGAGACTAGAATTTATTAACTTTAATGTAACTTTAACAATTTCCACAGTTCATAAAGCACTACAGGAAAAAATATATCAGGTAACTAGCTAAGGATGGAGCATAAAGTTTGCTATAAATATTAAAGGTACATTTGCCATAAATCACTAGCTTTAGATCATAAAGTATCCTTCTACATAAAGTATACATAAACTACTGTGTTGTTATGTTACACACGTACTACAGCAGAATAGTAGCAAACTAAGTTTAGAAAAGCTTGCCACCACCTTTTCATTCCAGTTATCAATAACCAAATGTCAGCTTTTAACTATTGCTTAAAACACCACCAAGAAAGAATAACATCCTAAGTACAGATTTAGTTTTATGACACACACAGACACACACATCTGTTACAGAGTGTCTTCTGGGACATGATGAATATAGAAGTCTGCATCTATTCTGTGTGCTGATTATATCATTTTACCCAAGAAATCAACATTGCCATTTTTGAACAAAAGACAGAAAACCTAAATTACTTAGGTTGCAATTAAGACTTCTATTTTTATTAGAGCTTTGTAATAGATTCAAGAAGAAATTTGTGAATTTGCAGAGCATAATTTTCTTGTGTGTGAACAAACTCTAGTTAGAAGATTAGAAACCATTGTATAAAACCATACATTTTAAACAAAAATAAGATCTGATTTGCTGTCAGAGAGAAATTAATCTGTATATCAAAAAAGACTGTGAGTTTGTAACTGTCTGTAAATGCACTAGTTACGAAATAGCAAATAGAACAAAAGACTTGTTTAAGATTGTTTAACTGTGAGGAATGTTTATAAAATGTCCAACAAAAATATCTGGTATAATTATTATATTTATTAGAACTCTAAAGTTGAAAAATCTAATGACTTGATATTCTCTAAAAACTAGTGTGAATCTAACACTTGTTGTTTTCCAATAATGTAGATTAACCGAGGCCTAAATTTATGTCAAAGGAGAATATGAAAACTTAAAGCATCAACATCCAAGCAGTTTTCTTTTCTTAATGAGTACAAGAGCAGAGGTAAGAGTTGAGAGTGGAGGAAATGTGAGGCTCCAAATTCACATGCCTGTTACTTTTGGTTTAACCAGTCAGAAAAATAACTTTAAGTATATTCCAACAGAGGGAAAAGGTGGGAAAACAAGCAGGCACAGCCACATGCAGCCTCAGAAATCAGCATACACTCTATGCGATGCACACTTGAATTTTTACTTACCATCCAAAATGACTGAATTGAAAGGAAAGTACACATACCTCTTATCCTTTTCTCTCCTTTAAACTCAAAAACTGTTTTTAAATTTTTCATTTTTGTGGGGACATAGTAAGTGTACATATTTATGGGGTTCATGAGATATTTTGGAACAGGTATGCAATGCGTAATAATCACATCATGAAAAATTGGGTATTTATGCTCTCAAGAATGTATCCTTTGTGTTGCAAACAATCCAGTTATACTCTGTTAGTCATTTTAAACTGAACAATTAAATTATTATTGACTATAGCCCCCTGTGCTCCTGCACTACCCATCCCAGCCTCTGGTAACCATCCTTATATTCTCTATCTCCATGAACTCAGTTATTTTTATGTTTAGATCCCACATATAAGTGAGAACATGTTCTGTTTGTCTTTCTGTGCTTAGCTTGTTTCCCTTAGCATAATGACCTCCATTCCCATCCATAGTGTTGTAAATGACAGAATCTCATCCTTTTTTACGGCTGACTAGTATCCCATTACGTATAAGACCATATTTTCTTTATCCATTCATCTGTTGATAGACATTTAGTTGCTTCCAAATCTTGGCTATTGTGAAGAGTGCTACAATAAGCATGGGAGTGCAGACATCTCTGATTTCCTTTCTTTGGGGGTATATACTTAGCAGTGAGATTGCTAGATTGTATGGCAGCTCTATTTTCAGTTCTTTGAGGAACCTCCAAACTGTTCTCCGTAGTGGTTGTAGTAATTTACATTCTCACCAACAGTGTATGAGGGTTCCTTTTCTCCACATCCTCACCAGAATTTTCTGTTGCCTGTCTTTTGGATTAAAGCCATTTTAACTGGGGTGAGATGTTATCTCGTTATAGTTTTAATTTGCATTTCTCTGATGATGAATAATCATTTCTTCATACTTTTTCATATGTTTGTTTGACATTTGTATGGCTTTTGAGAAATGTCTAATCAAGTACTTGCCTGTTTTTTAATTGGATTATTGAATCTTTTTCCTATAGGGTTGTTTGAGCTCCTTACATATTCTGGTTATTAATCCCTTGTCAGGTGGGTGGTTTGCAAATATTTTCTCCCATTCTGTGGGTTGTCTTATCACTTTGTTGATTGCTTCCTTTGCTGTGCAGAAGCTTTTTAACTTGATGTGATCCAATTTGTCCCTTTTGTGCTTTGGTTGTCTGTGCTTGTGGGATATTACTCAAGAAATTTTGCCCAGGCTAATGTTCTGGAGAGTTTCCCCGAAGTTTTCTTGTAATGGTTTCATAGTTTGAGGTCATTAATCCATTTTGATTTAATTTTGTACATGACAAGAGATAGGAGTGTATTTTCATTCTTCTGTATATGAATATCCAGTTCTCCCAGGACCATTTATTGAAGAGACTGTATTTTTCCCATTGTATGTTTTTGGCACAATTGTCAAAAATGAGTTCACTGTAGATGTGTAGATTTGTTTCTGAGTTGTCTACTCTCTTTCATGCTGCTTTGGTTACCATAGCTCTGAAGTATACTTTGAAGTCAGGTAATCTGATTCCTCCAGATTTTTTTCTTTCTACTCAGGATAGCTTTGGCTATTCCGGGTCTTCTGTGGTTCCATATAAATGTTAGGATTATTATTTCTGTTTCTGTGAAGAATAACATTAGTATTTTGACAGGGATTGCATTGAATCTGTAGATTGCTTTGGATGGTATGGACATTTTAACAATTCTGATACTTCCAGTCCATGAACATGGAATATCTTTCCATTTTGTATCCTCTTTAATTTCTTTCATCAGTGTTTTATAGTTTTCGTTGTAGAGATCTTTCACTCATTTGATTAATTCCTGGGTATTTAATTTTATGTGTGGCTGTTATAAATGGGGTTACTTTTTTATTTCTTTTTCAGATTGTTCACTATTGGCCTGTAGAACTGCTTCTGACTTTTGTATGTTGATTTTGTATAATGCAACTTTACTGAACGTGTTTGTTTATCTAAAAGATGTTTTTTTCTTTTGTGGAGTCTCGGGTTTTTTCAAATATAAGATCATATCATCTGCAAACAAGGTAATTTGACTTCTTCCTTTCCAATTGTACAGTTTTTATTTCTTTCTCTTGTCTGATTGCTATAGCTAGGACTTCCAGTACTATGCTGAATAACAGTGGTGAAAGTGGGCATCCTTGTCATGTTTCAGATCTTAAAATAAAGGCTTTCAGTTTTTCTCCATTCAGTATGATACTATCTGTGGGTCTGGCATACGTGGCTTTTATTATGTTGAGATATGTTCCCTCTCTACCTAGTTTTTTAAGAGTTTTTTATCATAAAGGGATGTTGAATTTTATCAAATGTTTTTCAGCATCCATTGAAATGATGATACAGGACGGAATCACTTGAGGTCAGGAGTTTGAGACCAGCCTGACCAACATGGTGAATCCCTGTCTCTACTAAAAAAAAAAAAAAAAACAACACACACACAAAAAAATTAGCCGGGCATGGTGGCGTGTACTTGTAATCCCAGTTACTTCGGAGGCTGAGGCAGGAGAATCACTTGAATCTGGGAAGCGGAGGTTGCAGTGAGCTGAGATCATGGCACTGCACTCCAGCCTGGGCAATGGAGTGAGACTCCATCTCAAAAAAAAAAAAAAAAAAAAAAAGATACAGTTTTTGTTCTTCATTCTGTTGAAATGATCTATCACACTGATTAATTGATCTATATTGAACCATCCTTGTATCTTTGGGGCAAATCCCATTTATTTATGATGAATCATCATTTTTATGTATTGCTTAATTCAGTTTGCCAGTATTTTGTTGATTTTGCACCTATATTTATCGGAGATATTGACCAGTAGTTTTTGTTTTGTTTTGTTTTGTTTTGTTTTGTTTTGTTTTTGATGTGTCTTTGTCTGGTTTTGGTTTCAGGGGTAATGCTGGTTTTATAAAATGAGTTTGGAAGTATTCCCACTTCCTCTAGTTTTCTGAAAAGTTCAAGTAGGGTTGGTGTTATTTCTTTAAATGTTTAATAAAATTCAGCAGTGAAGCCATTGGGTACAAGGCTTTTCTTTACCAGAATATTTTTTATTAAGGTTTAGATCTTAGTACTTGTTATTGGTCTGTTCAGGTTCAATCTTGATAGGTTGTATGTGTCTAGGAATGCATCCATTTCTTCTAATTTTTTCAATTTATTGACAGGTAGTTGCCCATGGTAGCCACTACTGATCCTTTGAATTTCTGTAGTATCATTTTACTGTGTCCTCTTCATCTGATTTTATTTATTTGGGTCTTCTCTTTTTTCTTAGGTTTGCTAAAGATTTGTCTATTTTGTTCATCTTTTACAAAATACAAATTTTTATTTCATTGATCTTTCGTATTGTTTTCATTTTAAATTTATTGATTTCCTCTTTAATCTTTATTTATTTATTTATTGCTTCTACTAATTTTAGGTTTGGTTTGTTCTTCATTTTCTAATTCTTTAAGATGCATTCTTTGGTTATTTATTTGAAGTTTTTCGTATTTTTTGATGTGGGCATTTAGAGCTGTAAATAGCCCTCTTAGTACTGCTTTTGCTATATCCCACAGGTTTTGCTATGTTATGTTTCCATTATCATTTGTTTCAAAATTTTTTTCAATTTCCTTATTAATTTCTTTATTGACCCACCCTTCAGAGGAGTGGACTCCCCTCTGGCCCAGGGCAGGTTCAGAAATGCTGTCCAAGACCCTAGGGTTGAACTAGGGGAACTCAAGCATCTGCTTTTTGCTCTACCACACTGTGGCCAAGCTGGTACATAAGGTGTAAGACAAAGACTCTTTACTTTTCCCTGTGCTTTTCTCAAAGAGGAGTCTTTCACTATAGCCACCACAGCTAGGAATGTGCTGAGTCACCCTTGAATTCAGCACATCTCAGAGCCCGAGGCCCATGGCATATGACCTGGGTATCACTACTGGTTATTTGGGGCCCAAGTACCCTTCAGTCAGTAGATGATGAATCCTGCCAAGATTCATCATCTTGATGAATTTCAATGCAGTGTGTTTTTCCTTTCAATGCAGTGTGTTCCTTTTTGGCTCAGAGTGTCACTAGAAATGTTGTCCATGAGTTAGGGCCTGGAATGGGTCCTCATGACACTGCCTGGTGCCCTATCCTACTGTGGCTGAGCTGGTACCCAGGATGCACAACCAAGTCCTCTTTGTTCTTCTCTCTCCTGTCCTCAAGCTGAAGGAAAGAGTCACTTCTGCTTGTGTCTCCCTAGATCATGTACCACCACAGTCCTTTGGCTCTGAGCCCAACCAGGCACTAGGAGTTATCCAGGAATTGCAGTCTTTGTGTCCTAGACTGCCTGCCAAGTTTATCTAGGACCCCAGATCAATTTGGCCCACACTGGATAGATTTGGCAAGAAACTCAAGTTCTGATCACTGGAGTGGGCTATTTCCCTCTGGCCAGGGCTGGTCCAATGTTCCCTCTGTGCATAGGCACTGTCTGAGCCAAATAAGGCATTCTTCTCCACTGTGACAGGGCAGCCCTAAGTTCAATGTAAAGTCCCCCAGTTGCTGTACTCTCTCTCCCCAGAGTGCACAGATTGTTTCTCTGTGCTGCACAACCTCTGCTGGGGGCTGGGGGAGGAGTGGTGTTGGTGATTCAAGACTGTCTCTCCTACCCTCCTCAAAGCCTGTTTCTATGATATGAATTTAAAACCAGGTACTGTGACTGCTCATCTGATTTTTGGTTCTTTTGATAATGCTATTCTGCGTGCAGATGGTTGTTAAAATTTGTTGCTCCAACAGGGTGAATGAGCAGTATAAGCCCTCCTCACTTAAACTTAACTTTAATGATATGCACTCTCCTAATATGCAATTAACCAAAATGGGGTTAACAGACATATACATATGTAGGTTTTATAATATGGTCTTTCAAAAGATAAGGTGTAAATAAGGTGGACATAATTTAATATGGTGTTATAATGTTTGTTCTTTAATATGGCTTCATGGTTGACTAAGCAAGTTATTACTTTGTTTAGAAGAGTAAAATTTTTCTGACAGGCCATGGTGGCTCACGCCTATAATTCCAGCACTTTGGGAGGCCAAGGCAGGTAGATCACCTGAGGTAAGGAGATTGAGACTAGCCTGGCCAACATGGGGCAAGTCTCTACTAAATGTACAAAAATTAGCTGGGAGTGGTGGCTCATGCTTGTAATCCCAGCTACTTGGGAGGCTGAGGCAGGAAAGTCACTTGAATCCCAGAGACAGAGGCTGCAGTGAGTCGAGATCATGCCACTGCACTCCAGCCTGGGAGACTGAGCAAGAATCTGAAAAAAAAAAAAAAAAAAAAAAAAAA
>NC_045440.1:60296116-60379951 GCF_002776525.5 Piliocolobus tephrosceles
AAAAAAAAAAAAAAAAAAAAAAAAAAAAAAAAAAAAAGAACCAAGCAAGCAAGAAAGAAAGAAAGAAAAAAAAGAAAAATTTTCTCAAGTAGATCATTTGTGCCTTGGGATCTAATGCTTAGGATAACCACTCCCTAGGGAGAAGATTCTAGAATCAACTTGACTTTCTACCTCATTAGTTGCTATTATTGGCACAAAGTTGGAAATACTAGGAGCTATATTTTCTGGATGCGAGATAATTGGGTTTATATAAAGCTTTATTACAGTTGTTCTTTAGTGTCAAACAATGGCCTTTAGATATGAATCTATATTACTATAGAGAAAATATAGAAAATGAATTTTTGCCTTCTAGCACTAAAGTAGCCTAGTGAGCAAATAAATAGGAAACAAATCTTCACATCATTTCAACATATATTATTTAAATGTCAAAGTATTCTTAATAAATTTTCCTTAGCTTGAAGAACTAAACATTCACTTGGCTTATAGGTTTAATATAAGCTTGGAAAGTCTTTGGGAAAGTAGACATTTACCTTCTTTTTAGCCATTATTATTTGTCACAAATATTTCACTTTCTAAAAGCAAATCCAGTATCACTATTTCACTGAAGAATATACTGTGGCTGCATTTAGTTCAGATTATTTTATTATTTTCAGGTAAGATACTTTGCAAAAGACTTGCTCAGAAATCTGAACATTTTCATTAGAAGTAAAGAATATACTTTTCATAAATGCTAACTGTCCCCCCTTTAAAGAAACTATCCTCATGTATTTTGCATAGGCCAGTAAATAAAACTAATCCTATCCTACCCATGTTATATCTAAATCTCTGTTTTTTTGTTTTTTTTTTTTTTTTTTTTTTTTTTTTTTTTTTTTTTTTGACGGACTCTTGCTCTGTCACCAGGCTGAAGTGCAGTGGTGTGATCTCGGCTTACTGCAACCTCGGCCTCCTGGGTTCAAGGAATTCTCCTGCCTCAGCCTCCCGAGCAGTTAGGACTATAGACGCACACCACCACGCCTAACTAATTTTTGTATTTTTAGTAGTGACGGGGTTTCACCCTGTTGGCCAGGAAGGCCTCGATCTCCTGACTTCATGATCTGCCAGCCTAGGCCTCCCAGAGTGCTGGGATTACAAGCGTGAGCCACTGTGTCCGGCCTAAATCTCTAGTTTTTAAGGTTAAAAGAAGAATGAACTTGAACATATATTTTACTTATTCACCATTGAACAGTTATTTTTGTCCATTAATTTTCATTATATATTTATTTATTTTGTTTTTTGGAGACAGAGTCTTGCGCCCTCGCCCGGCTGGAGTGCATTGGCAGGATCTCGGCTCACTGCAGGTGCTGCCTCCCGAGTTCACGCCATTCTCCTGCCTCAGCCTCCCGAGTAGCTGGGACTACAGGCACCCGCCACCACGCCCAGCTAATTTTTTGTATTTTTTTTAGTAGAGACGGAGTTTCACAGTGTTAGCCAGGATGATCTCGATCTCCTGACCTCGTGATCCGCCTGCTTCGGCCTCCCAAAGTGCTGGGATTACAGATATGAGCCACAGCGTCCAGCCTTTTTCATATTTATTTTTTAGTTTTGGAAATTATTTCCAACTTAGCAAACCAAGAAAGCATGCCAAACCAATTATATTTTTAAAAATTCTAAAACTAAAAAATATACATAATTTTTAAAATTTTCTAAAGAAAAAGATTACTTGAAACCACTTATTGAAAGATCCTACAATATATCCTCGAAAAATCAACACAATGGCTGTGGTAGGCAGCCTCTAAAATGGCTCTCCATAATCGTCACCTTCAGGTATTCATGTCCTTGTCTGTTTCACTCCTCTTGTGTGTAGGCTGGATCTAGTGAGTCACTTCCAATGCGTAGAAGACAGCTTTCAAGATTAGGTTACTTTCATCTTGTTCTCTCTCTCTGGTTCTTTTTCCCTTCCCCTCTCTGTGGGCGAAACAAGCTGCCATGTTATACATACTCCTGACAAGTACAGGCTGTTTCTACAAGGAACTGATATCTTCAGCCAATAGCCAGTGAGGAACTGAGACCATACTATGTGACTTAAGAATATCACATTATCGCTGGGCGCGGTGACTCATGCCTGTAATCCCAGCACTTTGGGAGGCTGAGGCGGGTGGATCACAAGGTCAGGAGATCGAGATCATCCTGGCTAACATGGTGAAACCTGTTCTCTACTGGAAAAAAAAAAAAAAAAGTACAAAAATGAGCCGAGCGTGGTGGTGGGTGCCTGTAGTCCCAGTTACTTGGGAGACTGAGGCAGAAAAATGGTTGTGATCTCTGGAGGCAGAGCTTGCAGTCAGCAGAGATCGTGCCACTGCTCTCCAGCATGGGTGACAGAGCGAGACACTGTCTCAAAAAAAAAAAAAAAAAAAAAAAAAAAAAAACCAGATTGTCATCACACTCTTAAAGCAATACCTTATGATGAATAAGAAATGGAATATGTGATCCAAGAATTTTATATCAAGATATCAGGGAATGGTTTTCTCATGAGCCTTTACTAGTGAATTACCTTCAGATAATCAGAATGATGAGTAAAACATTGACATAAGGACTCATGCTGAAGATTCACATTTTACTGCACAACAGTGTTCTACTCTAACCTAACATTTATGTAAGGGGTTCTTAGAGTCCATGCTTTAATTCAGAAACTTTGTCCAGGTAATGATCCCCTGGGGACATTCAACTAATTATGTTGGTATTTTTGCCTTACATAAGTAGGTTTGGATTTATTACTGAGTTTTCAAAACTAAGAATTAAAGTATTACAAAAATCAAGTGAACAAGTTAAAAAATGAAAATATGATACTTTAGTGAAAAGTTTCCTAAATTAATAGGACATTGAGTAGGTTCCTCAGGAGAATCTTGCTTCAGTAGTAGGGAAAATTCTCTCAAGACTGAGACTCTTCTGGTCTCACCTAACAAGTCTTAACATTAAGACTCAACAGGTTTAAATGGTTTCCAAGTACCTTAACAGTATCTCAAAACACAGTTCAGGAATACTTCTAGAAATACAAAATTATCTGCATCCAAGAAGATAAAACATACAAGTTTTGTCTTTCAATCAAAGATTATCAGGCACTCAGAGAAGTACAAAAATATGACCCATAATGAAGCAGAAACCCCGAAAAAAGGTGTCTGCTTGGACCAGAGTTTTGCACTAGATTGAGGAATAAAGTATTTTTATTGTCAAACTCATAAGTTATTTAAATTATATATGTTTTTATACAAATTTTAGATAATTTTTAAACAAATTTTGCAGGTATTCAAACAAATGTGTTCCAGTGAAGCAGCACGTTTGGTAATGATTCATTAGACTGAGGATTCTTATGGGAATCATTTGAGAAAGTGACATTATGACACAGGCAGAAAGGTAGCCCAATTATTTAGAAATTTTTTTTCATAAAGACAGTAAATAAAAGAGAATACAATAATAATATTGAGAACCTACAATGTGGTAGGTACTTTGTGCACATCAAGTTCAGTAACAAACTTTAAAATATGTTATTATCTTAGCTTTGAAAAGAAACTGAAGTTCAAAACAATAAATGTTCTTTTTGAAGATCACACAGGTAGGAGTTTGGGACAGCATTTGAATTTGGATTGGTCTGACATTTAGTCTTCAGGTTTCTACTACACTATAGCATTCTGCAAAGAAGCTGTTGCTCCATAGGATAGGTTTTCCTTCAAGAGGGACAATCCACTCTAGTTAATTTAAAAAGAAGTGATAAACTGCTTTAAAAGTGAAGAAAGAAACATGTTATGGCCACTTGATACTTTGTAATTCTTAATCAAGAAGAAAAGTGTTAATTGGATAATATGAACAGTAGGAATTTGTCCCAGGAAATTTTGATAGCAGGATTTAAACCAATGAATCCAAAGATTTACAAATTAAATAAGAAGCATAAATCTAGTATCCTTAATATTTTATACATTTGCTTTACATCCGATATTGTTTGAGGTATTTATGCTTAAATAAATGAATGCTATAACATGAAAAATGTAATAACATTATATTAATTGATAGGGAAATAACCTAAGTTGTGTGTATTTGACCGTGAGATCAGAATTGCACAGGATATTTTTTCCAGCACTTTGAAGATGTTTATTTATGGAATTATGGCCTCCACAGTGTCAGATGCAAAATCTGGGATCATTTGAACCCTTATGTTATTCTTTTTCTGGCTGCTTTCAAGAATTTCTCTTCTTTTCTGGCTTTTAGCAGTTAAGACCATGATGTATCTAAACATAGCTTCTTCATTTATCAGGTTTGAGGGTCACTGAGCTTCTTCAATCTGTATGTTTATGCCTTTTACCCAATTTTGGAAAAGTTTGGCTAATTCTTTAAATACTTTGTCTCCCACATCCTTTCCTGTCATTCTGTGATTCCATTTATACATACGTTATGTCTTTTGATATTGTCTTAAAATTCTCTGAGGCTCTGCTCATTTTCTTCCAATCTTTTTAATTTTTTTGTCTATTCTTCAGATTGGACTATTTCTTTATTTTTTTATACTTTTAAGTTCTCGGATACATGTGCAGAACATGCAGGTTTGTTACATAGGTATGCACGTGCCATGGTGGTTTGCTGCACCCATCAACCCATCATCTACGTTAGGTATTTCTCCTAATACTATCCATCCTCTAGCCCCCCACCTCCCGACAGGCCCCGGTGTGTGATGTGTGAGGTGTCCATGTGTTTTCATTATTCAACTCCCACTTAAGAGTGAGAACATGCAGTGTTTGGTTTTCTGTTCTTGTGTTAGTTTGCTGAGAATTATGGTTTTCAGCTTCATCCATTTCCCTGCAAAGGCCATGAACTCATCCTTTTTTAATGGCTGCATAGCATTCCATGGTGTATATGTGCCACATTTTCTTTCTTCAGTCTATCATTGATGGGCATTTGGGTTGGTTCCAATCTTTGCTACTGTGAACAGTGCTGCAGTAAACAATGTGAACATGTGTCTTTATAGTAGAATGGTTTTATAATCCCTTAGGTATATACCCAGTAATGGGATTGCTGGGTCAAATGGTATTTCTGGTTCTAGATCTGTGAGGAATCGCCACACTCTCTTCCCCAATGGTTGAACTAATTTACACTCCCACCAACAGTGTAAAACCGTTCCTATTTCTCCACATCCTCTCCAGCATCTGTAGTTTCCTGACTTTTTAATGGTTCCCATTCTAACTGGAGTGAGATGGTATCTCATTGTGGTTTTGATTTGCATTTCTCTAATGACCAGTGATGATGAGTTTTGTTTCACATGTTTATTGGCCACATAAATGTCTTCTTTTGAGAAATGTCTGTTCATGTCCTTTGCCCACTTTTTGATGGAGTTTTATTTTTCTTGTAAATTTGTTTAAGTTCCTTGTAGATTCTGGATATTAGCCCTTTGACAGATGGATAGATTGCAATTTTTTTTCTCCCATTCTGTAGGTTGCCTGTTCACTCTGATGATAGTTTCTTTTGCTGTGCAGAAGCTCTTCTTTAGTTTAATTAGATCCCATTTATCAACTTTGGCTTTTGTTGCTATTGCTTTTGGTGTTTTAGTCATGATGTCTTTGCCTATGCCTATGTCCTGAATGGTACTGCCTAGGTTTTCTTCTAGGGTTTTTATAGTTTTAGGTCTCACATTTAAGTCTTTAATCCATCTTGAGTTAATTTTTGTATAAAGTGTGAGGAAGGAGCCCAGTTTCAGTTTTCTGCATAAGGCTAGCCAGTTTTCCCAACATCATTTAATAAATAAGGAATCCTTTCCCCATGGCTTGTTTTTGTCAGGTTTGTCAAAGATCAGATGGTTGTAAATGTGTGTTGTTATTTCTGAGGCCTCTGTTCTGTTCCATTGATCTATATATCTCTTTTGGTATCAGTACCATGCTGTTTTGGTTACTGTAGCCTTGTAGTGTAGTTTCAAGTCAGATAGCGTGATGCCTCCAGCTTTGTTCTTTTCGCTTTTAGCCAAGGATTATCTGGCTATACAGGCTCTTCTTTGGTTCCATATGAAATTTAAAGGATTTTTTTCCAATTCTGTGAAGAAAATCAATGGTAGCTTGATGGGGATAGCATTGAATCCGTAAATTACTTTGGGCAGCATGGGCATTTTCACAAAATTGATATTTCCTATCCATGAGCATGGAATGTTTTTCCATTTGTTTGTGTCCTCTCTCATTTCCTTGAACAGTGGTTTGTAGTTCTCCTTGAAGAGGTCCTTCACATCCCTTGTTGGTTGTATTCCTAGGTATTTTATTCTTTTTGTAGCAATTGTGAATGTGAGTTCACTCATGATTTGGCTCTCTGTTTGTCTTATTGGTGTATAGGAATGCTTGTGATTTTTTAACATTGCTTCTGTACTGCTGAGACTTTACTGAAGTTGCTTATCAGTTTAAAGAGATTTTGGATGGAAACTATGGTGTTTTCTAAATGTAAAGTATTGTCGTCTGCAAACAAAGACAATTTGACTTTCTCTCTTCCTGTTTGAATACACTTTATTTCTTTCTCTTGCCTGATTGCCCAGACCAGAACTTCCAATATTATGTTGAATAGGAGTGGTGAGAGAGGGGATCCTTGTCTTGTGCCAGTTTTCAAAGGGAATGCTTCCAGTCTTTGCCCATTCAGTATGATATTGGCTGTGTGTTTGTCATAAATAGTTCTTATTATTTTGAGATATGTTCTAACAATACCTAGTTTATTGAGAGTTTTTAGCATAACGAGGAGTTGAATTTTATTGAAGGAATTTTCTGTAACTATTGGGATAATCATGTGGTTTTTGTGATTGGTTCTCTTTATGTGATAGATTACATTTATTGATTTGTGTATGTTGAACCAGCCTTGCATCCCAGGGATAAAGCCAATTTGATTATGGTGGATAAGCTTTTTGATCTGTCGCTGGATTCGGTTTGCCAGTATTTTATGGAGGATTTTCGCATTGATGTTCACCAGGGATATTGGTCTGAAATTTTGTTTTGTTGTTGTTGATGTTGTTGTTGTTGTGTCTCTGCCAGGTTTTGGTATCAGGATGATTCTGGCCTCATAAAATGAGTTAGGGAGGAGTCCCTCTTTTTCTATTGTTTGGAATAATTTCAGAAGGAATGTTACCAACTCCTCTTTGTACCTCTGGCAGAATCCAGCTGTGAATCCATCTGGTCCTGGGCTTTTTTTGGTTGGTAGGCTATTAGTTACTGCCTCAATTTCAGAACTTGTTATTGGTCTATTTAGGGATTTGACTTGTTCCTGGTTTAGTCTTTGGAGGGTGTATGTGTCCAGGAATGTATCCATTTCTTCCAGATTTTCTAGTTTATTTGAATAGAAGTGTTTATAGTATCTCTGATAGTAGTTTGTATTTCTGTGGGATGAGTGGTGGTATCCCCTTTACCGTTTTTTATTGTGTCTATTTTCTTCTTCTTTCTTTTCTTCTTTATTAGTCTGCGTAGCACTCTATCTATTTTGTTGATCTTTTCAAAAAACCAGCTCCTGGATTCATTACTTTTTTTAAAGGGTTTTTTGTGTCTCTGTCTCCTTCAGTTCTGCTCTGATCTTAGTTATTTCTTGTCTTCTGCTAGCTTTTGAATTTGTTTGCACTTGTTTAATTCTTTTAATTTTGACGTTAGGGTGTTGACTTTAGATCTTTCCCACTTTCTCTTGTGGGCATTTAGTGCTATAAATTTCTCTCTAAACGCTGCTTTAGCTGTGTCCAGCAATTCTGGCATATTGTGTCTCTGTTCTCATTGGTTTCAAAGAACTTTGTTATTTCTGCCTTCATTTCGTTGTTTACCCAGTAGTCATTCAGGCGCAGGTTGTTCAGCTTCCATGTAGTTTTGCGGTTTTGAGTGAGTTTCTTAATCTGAAATTCTAGTTTGATTGCATTGTGGTCTGAGAGACTGTCTGTTATGATTTCCATTCTTTTGCATTTGCTGAGGAGTGTTTTACTTCAAATTATGTTGTCAATTTTAGAATAAGTGCAATGTGGTGCTGAGAAAAATGTATATTCTGTTGATTTGGGGTAGAGAGTTCTGTAGATGTCTATTGGGCCACTTGGTCCAGAGCTGAATTCAAGTCCTGAATATTCCTGTTAATTTTCTGTCTTGTGATCTGTCTAATATTGACAGTGGGGTGTTAAAGTCTCCCACGATTATTGTGTGGGAGTCTAAGTCTCTTTGTAAGTCTCTAAGAACTTGCTTATGAATCTTGGTGCTCCTATATTGGGTGCATATATATTTAGGATAGCTCTTGTTGCATTGATTTCTTTACCATTATGTAATGCCCTTCTTTGTCTTTTTTGATCTTTGTTGTTTTAAAGTCTGTATTATCAGAGACTAGGATTGCAATCTCTGCTTTTTTTTTTTTTTTTTTTTTTTTTTGCTTTCCATTTGCTTGGTAAATATTCCTCTATCCCTTTATTTTGAGCCTACGTGTGTTTTTGCACATGAGATATATCTCCCGAATACAGCACACCAATGGGTCTTGACACTTTATCCAGTTTTTCAGTCTGTGTCCTTTAATTGGGGCATTTAGCCAATTTACATTTAAGATTAATATCGTTATGTGTGAATTTGATCCTTTCATTATGATGCTAGCTGGTTATTTTGCCTGTTAGTTGATGCAGTTTCTTCATAGTGTCGATGGTCTTTACAATTTAGTATGTTTTTGCAGTGACTGGTACCAGTTTTTTCTTTCCATATTTAATGCTTCCTTCAGGAGCTCTTTAATACAGGCCTGGTCGTGACAAGGTCTCTCATCATGTGCTTGTCTGTAACAGATTTTATTTTTCCTTTGCTTATGAATCTTAGTTTGGCTGGATATGAAATTCTAGGTTGAAAATTCTTTTCTTTAAGAATGTTGAATACTGGCCCCCACTCTCTTCTGGCTTACAGAGTTTCTGCAGAAATATCTGCTGTTATTTTGAATGGCTTCCTTTTGTGGTTAACACGACCTTTCTCTCTGGCTGCCCTTAACATCTTTTTCTTCATTTCAACCTCAGCGAATCTGACGATTATGTGTCTTACAGTTGCTCTACTCAAAGAGTATCTTTTGGTGTTCTCTGTATTTCTTGAATTTGAAGGTTGGCCTGTCTTGCTAGGTTGGGGAAGTTTTCCTGGATAATATCCTGAAGAGTGGTTTCCAACTTGGTTCTATTCTCCTCATCACTTTCAGGTACACCAATCAAACGTAGGTTCAGTCTTTTGACAGTCCCATATCTCTTGGAGGCTTCGTTCGTTCCTTTTCATTCTTTTTTCTCTAATCTTGTCTTCACACTTTATTTCATTATGTTGATTTTTAATCTCTAATATCCTTTCTTCCACTTGATTGATTCAGCTATTGATACTTACGTATGTGTCATGAAGTTCTTGTGCTATGTTTTCTAGCTCCATCAGGTTATTTATGTTGTTTTCCAAACTGATTGTTTTACTTAGCAATTCCTCTAACCTTTTTTCAAGGTTTTTAGCTTCCTTCCATTGGGTTAGAACATGCTCCTTTAGCTCAGAGGAGTTTGTTATTACCCACCTTCTGTAGCCTACTTCTGTCAGTTTGTGAAACTCATTCTTCATCCAGTTTTGTTGTCTTCCTGGCAAGGGGCTGTGATCCCTTGGAGGAGAGGAGGTGTTCTGGTTTTTGGAACTTTCAACCCTTTTGAGCTGGTTTTCCCTCGTCTTCGTGGATTTATCTACCTTTGGTCTTGATGTTGGTGACCTTTGCATAGGGTTTCTGTGTGAATGTCCTTTTTGATGATGTTGAGGCTATTCCTTTCTGTTTGTTAGTTTTCCTTCTAACAGTCAGGTCCCTCTGCTCCAGGTCTGCTGGAGTTTGCTGGAAGTCCACTCCAGACCCTGTTTGCCTGGGTTTCACCAGTGGAGGCTGAAGAACAGCAAAGATTGCTGCCTGTTCCTTCCTCTGGAAGCTTTGTCCCAGAGGGGCACCCACCAGATGTCAGCCAGAGCTCTCCTGTATGAAGTGTCTGTTGACCCCTTCTGGGAGGTGTCTCCCAGTCAGGAGGCATAAGGGTCAGGGACTCACTTGAGGAGGCACTCTGTCCCTTAGAGCTTGCATGCTGTGCTGAGAGATCCACTGCTGTCTTTAGAGCTGACAGGCAGGAACATTTAAACCTGCTGAAGCTGCACCCACAGCCACCCCTTCCCCCAGGGCTCTGTCCTAGGGAGATGAGAGTTTTATCTATAAGCTCCTGACTGTGGCTACTGCCTTTCTTTCAGAGATGCTCTGCCCAAAGAGGAGGAATCTAGAGAGGCAGTCTGTCTACAGTGGTTTTGCCGAGCTGCAGTGGGCTACGCAGCTGTGAGGGGAAAACTGTCTACTCAAGCCTCAGTAATGGTGGACACTCCTTCCCCAATCAAGCTGTAGAGTCCCAGTTTGACTTTTCAGACTGCTGTGCTGGCAGTGAGAATTTCAAGCCAGTGGATCTTACCTTGCTGGCCTCTGTGGGGGTGGGATCCATTGAGCTAGACCACTTGGTTCCCTGGCTTCAGTCCCCTTTTCAGGGGTGTGAACGGTTCTGTCACTCTGGCATTCCAGGGGACACTGGGGTATGAAAAACACTCCTGCAGCTAGCTCAGTGTCTGCCCAAATGGCAGCCAGGTTTGTGCTTGAAACCTAGGGCCCTGGTGGTGTAGGCACTGGAGAGAATCTCCTGGTCTGCGGATTGCAAAGACCATGGTAAAAGCATAGTATCTGGGCCAGAATGCACCATTCCTCATGGCACAGTCCCTCACAGCTTCCCTTGGCTAGGGGAGGGAGTTCCCTGACCCCTTGCACTTCCCTGGTGAGGTGATACTCCATCCTGCTTCTGCTCACTGTCCGTGGGTTGCACCCACTGTCTAAGCAGTCTCGATGAGATGAGCTGGGTACCTCAGTTGGAAATGCAGAAATCATCCACCTTCTGCATTGATCCTACTAGGAGCTGCAGACCAGAGCTGTTTATATTCGGCCATCTTGCCAGCCACCCTACTCCGGATTTTTATCCTCGGTTTTTCCATTCTCAGACACACAACCATGTGCTAACATTTGGGGAAAAACACCTGGGCACCAAGTAGATGCAAACTGGAGAAAAAAATATTCTGGGAAAAATGTTTAAGTCCGATGGGTAGTTGCCCAAGTTTTAAACAGTGATGGAAACATTGTTGCGGTCACATAGTAGAAATTCAAAAGTAATGAGGCATGGATCATGATTTTTTGAAAGATATGTTTTCAGGTTTCAGTGTTTTAGAGACAAAATTACCTCCTCAGAATCTTTAGCCAGCATTTTAATTGCTGAATTCTATGTGTTTTATAAACTTTGACCTAAATGGAACAATCAATCTAATTAGTCTCACCTTCATTGTAAAATTAGTCATGCTTATTATTCACCCATTCTGTTAAAATAGTGTGAATACATCTATTTAATAGTAATCAAATAATTTTTATAATGGCATTTTATGCACATTTCCAGTTGTGATAACTTAGGGCAGTGAGGGAAATACTAGAAAGAAGGAAGAAGCCTTCCTTTTGTTGTTGTTG
This sequence comes from Piliocolobus tephrosceles, assembly GCF_002776525.5. Classification (NCBI taxonomy): domain Eukaryota; kingdom Metazoa; phylum Chordata; class Mammalia; order Primates; family Cercopithecidae; genus Piliocolobus; species Piliocolobus tephrosceles. The sequence goes on from NC_045440.1 coordinate 60,307,640, forward strand.
TTTTTTTTTTTTTTTAATGCACATGTCAAATTGTTTAATTTCTTCTATCAGTTAAAAATTAACATAGATTTAAAAATAACTATAAAATGTTCGTTAGCAAAAATATCTTGGAAGATATTTAAAATGAATTACTACTATAATTAAAGAAAAACCAATGTTAGCCTGGGGAGCACTGGGAGACCCCCATCTCTACAAAAACAGTTTAAAAAATTAGCCAAACATGGTGGCATGTGCTTGTAGTCCCAACTACTTGGGAAGCGGAGGTGGGAAAGTTGCTCGAGCTCAGGATACTGAGGCTGCAGTGAGCCATGATCACACCACTGTCCTCCAGCCTGGGCAACAGAGTGAGACCTGTCTCAAAAAAGAAAAAAAGAAAAAAAAAGAAAAGAAAAGAAAAGAAAATATTTATTAGAGTAAATACTTCTACTTTTAGCTATCTTAGGGATGTAAACTAAAAATAGGTTTGGATAATTTAAGAAAATACCTAAACATATTTCAAAATATTTTAATATATTTTGAAAATGTATACCTTTGTATTCATGCTCAATTTTTAAGATAACACTTTAAGATGATATTCTAGACTCAGCATACAAAAGCACTAATGCCATCTGTAATGGCAACTTAAATTGTTTTTCTTGGAGAATTCGTCAAAGAAATTTTAATATATGTGTCTTTATTTTTTTCACATTTTATTTCAGAAATTTTCTGTGAGAGTTATACTTTTTTGACGACTTCCAACACGTTATTTTCTCAAGTAATTCTGTAACTTTAGGAAGGACAAAATCCAATCTCTTATAAAATGGCCTTTGTTGTAAAAAATGTCCTTATTTTCTTCTGTAGCAAAGACACACTAAAAATAAACCTGGCTTTCTTGTTGCATTCCTGTCCTCTTTACTGTCTCTCTTCCTTCCTCCTGGTGATTGGTAGCCGTACAGGCAAGTTTCTTTCACTGTCTTTGAAAATTGTTTCCATTATTTACAATGTGAGCTCCAGAGCTGACATTTTTTCCATTTTAAATATTAAATATTTGATTGTTTTTTGCAAGCTCAGCCATTTATCTAGATTGATCAAAAGATTTAAAAAAATAAATTAATAAAAATAAGTTGAAAGTTTTACATGGCTAGCAATAAACTGATATTGGTTATATTAAATGTGGCCAATGCCATATTTGATTCATTCGGCACCCTTTACAACCCTTCTTCTTCTTTGTCTGCCTCTATGGTAGAAGCTGGAAAATGAAATTCTAAAATCCTGGTGTCTTCTCGAGGCACTAGGGTTACAAAGCGAAAAAAGAAATAGTGTAAGAGAGAAGCAAACTGGTAAATTGGCCCCTAAAAGACAGTGATAAGAGCAATGGTAAGGAAGCATATGCACACTAGGCTGTGGGAGTGCACAGGCATATTGGCCATTTCCTATTAATTTCATGCCCACATATCTGGAGGTAACGTTGATATAAATATGGTAATGAAGCATAGCCATGTTACAAATGTTGAGTGTGCCGTGACAGCCTGGGATTTTGCTCTGAGGTAGGACTGCGTGCCTCATTCTAAGGAAGCAGCAAAACTCACTACAAAACAAGAAACCAAACTCATAATCTTTCTTCCATATTTATTTTCCCTTATACATTTTTTATCAATAGATCCTTGATGTTATCTTGAGTTCACTTTCTCTTTCCTTGCATCAGGGCTGTCACCGGTCTTGTTGTTTCTTCCTTGGTATTGTATTGCATTTTTCTCTTCTAATTTCCGTCTTTTTTACCACTGAAGCTGCATTAGCAAATGATCTTATCACTTCTCTCTCTATTGTTACAATTTCTTGTGTGATCTCTTGGATTCTGGTCTTTTCTTCCAGCCTCACCTATATCCTATTTCATGATCACTTTTTCTAATGATCCCCCAAACCTTAACATGTTACGTATTGCCTGTGATAGATTGGATTATTGTTCTCAATTTGTCACTCCTTCTCTGGTTTGCCATGGAACTCTCCAGTGCATCCCACCAGGGTCTTGTCTGTGGGACTTGTTTTAGTGGTAGAATTAAGGATGTGCTGGCAAATTCCAAGCTGAGGCCTTAAGGAGCACCCATTTCCCCTTGTGGTCCTGTGTCTGTGTGATCCATCATGAGAACAGCACGTCCCTCATAACCACTGCACGTTCAGGCTCAGCCCCAGAATAATGTCATGTGGAACACACCTGCATCTCACTCAGAAAACTGGAATCCAGCGTGGCCCAGACAGACTTATTCAAGGTCAGCAGGAGCATAGACTACCAGCAGCCTTGTGAGCATGAAAATCAATATTTGCTTTTGTAAGCCAAGAGATTTAGAGGTTGTTACAGAAAACTTGGTTAATATATTGCCCACTTAACAGTATGTAAACTCTTAGATTTGGCCTCTTCAAGGTCAAGAAGATTTAGCCTCATCCCGTTTCCTGGTTTCAATCTTGCTTCTGCATGAGCAGTAGGCAAATGGGCTATTCATACCCCAAATGTGCATTTGCTGTCCAACTTTTGCCTTGGTCTCTTTATTATGCTATATTTCTTTTCTTGGTGAAAAAAAAGCAAGATAGTGAGTAGAGAAGAAGGGGTACTGGGCATTTGAGGAAAGAGCAGGTATCAAGAAAGAGGTATTTGGCAAACAGGAGAATCAGTTGATGAGAGAATACCAGAAGACTGAGGTGAAGTGCTAAGAACTCACTAATTCTGTGTTCATCAATTAAAATAAGTTCTTACTTCCAAGATGCTGAATTAGAGGCTTTTGGCATGCCTCAGCCACTTGGAAGTAGCACATTTGTGTGTAAAGATAAACTCTGTGAATTTTAATTCAAATTTAAAATGGGAATTCACCAGAATCATGAAGGACACCCCAGACCCTGGGAAGGAGAAGTGGGCAAGAAGCTTCTGCGATGGCATTCAGCTGATAAAGTGTGTGAAGCCTCAGTATGTGAGAAGGGAAGCCAGTCTTCCTTTGTGTATCACCTCTCTGCTACTGATCTGTGCAACCTAGGCCATGGGAGAACACTCGGTTTCTCCCAAGTCCAGGAGTTATCTCAGGGAGAAGCTGAGAGACAGAAGAAAGATAACAACACTGGGAACAACTGTAGGCATTTTCTCAGACCCAGGACTGAGTAAAAGATGCCATTTTAAAACTGGGCTCACACAAAGTCAATCATTGTTTGGTGACCTGGCAACAACAGCCACTGCGGACATTTTCATCTCAAGCCAAAGACTGGATCACTTGCTCTGGAGCTAGAGAAGGGCTCCCATAGCTAGAATTGAGTGGCGAGTGTGGAGAACACTCCAGCAGTAGATGCTGGAAGTAGGCTCTCTCGCATGACAGGACTGGAGCTGGAAGAGAGCTGCTGAAGCTGAGGTTTCTCTTGGGTGGTATGATTTTCAGCCAGGGACAGCTTTGCAACCTGGAACCCATCTACATGTGTGCCCCACATGATTGCTGAGTGCCCCACTTATTGCTGAGTGCCCCAGCCTGCTTTCTTGGTCAGTTGGAGGACAGTGACCAACCAGCTCTGAGGGGAGGAAGAGAGGCAGACTCCACTATGGTTCAGACTTAATCCTTGGCATAGACTACCCCTAAGAAATGGGCGAGTACAGTCCACCAAAGCTCCACTTTGTTCAAAGGAAATGCAAGCATGGCGCCAGCTGCTGAAGAGGCAACATCAAAGTCCCGGATGGACTTGGAGAGGGGATCATTTCTCAACGCTCACCCCTTCTCCCATTGTACTGCTGTGGATACAGTTGTGGCTCTTCCCACTGGGGCTTAGGGAGCATGGGCTTAGAGAGACACTTCTGGGGATTCTTCAGTGGCCGCACCTCTGCTGAAAGCCAGCAGCCCTGGAAGAGAGTGTTTTTGCACTTCTCTGTCACCTCTGCCTTGCTGAGGGTGTGCATTCTCAGAGTAAAACCTCCTGCCAATTATTATTATTAATTGCCCTCTACCAGAATGTAGCCTGAATTATACCTCCAAACAAAAGTATATCACTACGCCAAACAGAATCCGAGAAAGCCACCACAGAAATCCATCTGTGACCAAGGATTCTGTGTAGAGCCATGGTCATCTGAAAGCACTCAGAAACAAAGCCAGTCCATCCTACACCACATATACCGCAGTCATCATACACCACAGTCATACCCTCAAGAGAAAAAGAATATATATAAATAAAAAAATCCCCATCCAAACAATACTTAATTCAAAAACAAATTTAAAAAAGCATCAACTCCAGATGAGAAGGAACCAGTGAAAGAACTTTGGAAACATAATAGGCCAGAGTGTTTTGTCACCTTCCAGAGATCACACTAGGTCCCTAGCAATGGATCCTAACAAGAATGAAATGTTTGAAATAATAGATATAGCATTCAGAATACAGATGGCAAGAAAACTCAATGAGATCCAAGAGAAAGTCGAAATCCAATAAAAAGAAACAGAAAAACTAATCAGAATTTGAAAGATGGCATAGCTACATTAAGAAAGAACCAAAGAAGCTGGGCGCGGTGGTTCACACCTGTAATCCCAGCACTTTGGGAGGCCCAGGCGGGTGGATCACGATGTTAGCAGATTGAGACCATCCTGGCTAACATGGTGAAACCCCTTCTCTACTAAAAATACAAAAAAATTAGCCAGGCATGGTGGCGGGCACCTGTAGTCCCAGCTACTCCGGAGGCTGAGCCAGCAGAATGGCGTGAACCTGGGAGGCAGAGCTTGCAGTGAGCTGAGATCGTGCCACTGCACTCCAGCTTGGGTGACAGAGCAAGACTCTGTCTCAAAAAAAAAAAAAAAAAAAAAAAAAAAAAAAAAGGAAAGAACCAAATAGAACTTCTCACATGAAAAAGATTATTACAGAAATTTCAAATTACACTTGAAAGCCTTAACAACAGACTAAAACAAACAGAAGAAAGAATTTCAGAGATTGAAGACCAGTCTTTTGAATTAACCCAGACAAATAAAAATAAAGAAAAAAGAGTAAAAACAAACCTTTTGAGAAATATGAGAAATATGGAATTAGGCAAAGCAATCAAATCTATGACTTACTGGTATTCCTGAGAGAGAATAAGAAAATATATGCAACATGGAAAACATATTTGAAGAATATACTTTAGAAAACTTTCTCAAATTTTGCTAGAGAGGTAGACATGCAGATATAAGAAATCCAGAGAACTCCAGTAAAACACTATATAAGATAACCATAGATACTATACAAGGCACAGAGTTATCAGACTATCCAAGATTAATGCAGAAGAAAAAATGTTTACAGGCTACTAGAGAGAAAGGCCATATTACTTACACAAGGAAAGCAATCAGACTAGCAGCAGACTTCTCAGGAAAAGTCTTACAAGCCAGAAGAGACTAAGGGCTCATTTTTAGCATTCTTAAAGAAAACACATGCCAGCCAAGCATCTCATACACCATCAAACTAAGCTTCATAGATGAAGAAGTAAAGTCTTTCTCAGACAAGCAATCACAAACCAAATTTGTCACTACCAGACTGAGTCTACAGGAGATTCTTAAAGGAGTTCTAAACATGAAAAGAAAAAAAGAAAAAAAAAAAAAAAGATACACACAATGAAAGCCCATGTAAGTGCATAGCTCACAGACACTATAAAACAACTTCACAATTGAAACTGCGAAGGAACTTGCTAACAACACTGCAACAGGAACACAACCTTACATATCAATATTAACCTTGAATGTAAATGGCTTAAATGCTCCACTTAAAGCACATATAGTGGCAAAATGGATAAAAAAAAAATACAAGACCTATCCTTCTGCTATCTTCAACAGACCCATCTCACATGTAATGACACCCACAGGCTCAAAGTAAAGGGATGGAGAAAGATCTATTTTGCAAATGGGAAACAAAAAAGAGCAGAAATCAGTGTTTAAAATAAGGAGTATGAAATAAAGAGTTTAAGCCAACAACAGTAATAAAGCAAAAAGAAGGGCATTACATAACGATAAAAGGTTTTATTTAATAAGAAGTTTTAACTCTCCTAAGATTGAATATATACATATATAATATATATAATAATATATTATTATACAATAATAGTGGGAGACTTCAGCATTCCACTGACAGCATTAGAGAGATCACTAAGGCAGAAAACTAACAAATTCTGGATTTAAATTTGACACTGGAGCAACTGTAACTAACAGACAACCACTAAATTTACCACCAACCACTAAATATACATTCTTCTCTTCTGCACACAGAACATATTCCAAGATTTATAATATACTTGGTCATAAACTAAGTTGCAATAAATCCAAATAAATCAAAATCATATCAACCATAATCTTAGGCCACAGTAGAATAAAAATAGAAATCAATACCAAAAGGAATTTTTAAAAACCATATAATTACATGGAAGCCAAACAACTTGCTTCTAAATGGCTTTTGGCTAAACAACAAAATTAAGGCAAAAATTAAAAAAAAAATTCTTTGAAATAAATTAAATAGAGACACAATATATTAAAACCTCTGGGATGTGGCAAAGCAATGTTAAGAAAAGAGTTTATAGCATTAAACATCTACATCAAGATGATAGAAAGATCTCAAATTAACAATCTAACATTCCATCTAAAGAAATTAGAAAAACAAGAGCAAACTTATCCCAAAGCTAGCAGAAGAAAAGAAATAACTGAAATCAGAAGAGAACTAAATGAAACCGAGACAAAAAATTCATACAAAACATTAATGAAATAAACAGTGGTTTATTTGAAAGAATAAACAAGATCTACAGATCTCTAGCTACATTAACAAAGAGAGAAAGAGAATATCCAAATAAACTGATCAGAAATGATAACAATGACATTATGACCAATTCCACAAAAATACAAAAGATCCTCAGAAATTACTATGAATACGTCTATGCATACAACCTAAAAAATCTAGAGGAAATGGATAGATTTCTGGAAACACACAATCTCCCAAAAGTGAATCAGGAAGAAATTAAAATACTAAACAGACAATAATGGGTTCTGAAATTGAGCCAATAATAAAAGTAATAAAAAACTTAACAAACCAAAAGGCCGTGGACCAAAGGGATTCATAGCTGAATTCTACCAAATGTACAAAGAAAAGCTGGTACCAATCCTACTGAAACTACTCTAAAAAATCAAGAAGGAGGTATTCTCCCCTTCTTCTACAAAATCACTGTCATTCTAATCCAAAATCTTGCAGAAACACAATGAAAACAGAAAACTTCAGGCCAATATCCATGATGAACATAGATGCAAAAATTCTCAACAAGATATTAGTAAATCAAATACAACATCACATCAAAAAGTTAGTTTACCATGATCGACCAGACTGTATTCCTGGGAGGCAAGTCTGATTCAACATTTGCAAATCAGTAAAAGCGACTTACCATATAAACAAAATTAAAAATAAAAACCATACTATCATCTCAATAGATGCAGAAATCGTTCAATAAAATTCAACATCTATCCATGGTAAAAACTCTCAACAAACTATGCATCAAAGGAACATACTCCAAAATAATAAAAGCCATCTATGACAAACCACAACCCACATCATACTAAATGGCAGAAGCTGGAAGCGTTTCCACTAAGAACGGGAACAAGGCAAGGATGTCCACCCTTAACCACTCCTATTCAACATAGTACTGGAAATCTTAGCCAGAGTACTCAGCCAAGAGAAAGAACTAAAAGGGATCCAAATACGAAAAGAGAAAGTAAAACTATCTCTCTTCACTCATGATGCGATTCTATACCTAGAAAACTCTAAAGACTCTGCCAAAAAGTCTCCTAGACCTGATAAATATGTTCAGTAAATTTCAGGATACAAAATCAACATGGAAAAATCAGTAGCCTTTCCATGTACCAAGAACATTCAAGCCGAGAGACAAATCAAGTGCACAATCCCATTTACAATAGCCATAAAAATATAAAATATCTAGGAATTCATCTAAACAAGGAAGTGAAATATCTCTGCAAGGAGAACTACAAAACACTGGTAAAAGAAATCAGAGATGACATAAACAAATACACAAAAATCCATGTTAATAGACTGAAAGAAGCAATATTGTTAAAATGTCTATACTGCCTAAAGCAATCTATCGATTATGTGCTATTCCTATCAAATCACCAATGTCATTTTTCACAGAATTAAAAAATTCTAAAATTAATATGGAACAAAAAAGAGCCCAAATACTCAAAGCAATCCTATACAAAAAGGACAAAGGCAGAGGCATCCCATTACCCAACTTCAAAGTTGGGTTGCTACAAGGCTATAGCAACCAAAACAGCAAGGCACTAATACAAAAATAGACACATAGATCAAAGGAACAGGATAGAGAACCCAGACATAAAGCCACAGACCTACAACCAACTGATCTTTGACAAAGTTGACAGAAATAAACAATGGAGAAAGGATCTCCTATTCAATAAACAGTGCTGGGAAAACTAGCTAAACATATGCAAAGGAATGCTACTGGACATCTACCTCTCACCATTTACAAAAATTGACTCAAAATGGATTAAATACTTAAATGTAAGAACTCAAAGTATAAAAATCCTAGAAGAAAACCTAGGAATTACACTTTGGACATCAGCCTAGGCAAATCATTTATGACTAAGTCTTCAAAAGCAAATGCAACAAAACAAAAATTGACAGTTGGCACCTATTAAACTAAGAGCTTCTGTGCAGCAAAATAAACTATGAACAGAGTAAATAATCTCTAGAATGGGAGAAAATATTTGCAAACTATGCATCTGGCAAAAGATGAATATCGAGAATCTATAAGGAACTGAAACAAATCAACAAGTAAAAAACAAATAACCCCATTAAAAAGTGGGCAAAGAACATGAACAGATACTTCTCAAAAGAAGACATACAAGCAGCCAGTAAACACGAAAAAATGTTCAACATCACTAATCAGCAGACACATGCAAATCAAAACCACAATAAGGTATTATCTCATGCCAGGAAGAATAGCTATTATGTAAAACTTTTCTTAAATTCATTTTTTTTATAAAAAACTTGTAACTTGTAAGTTTGTAACTTGTTAAACTTGTAGGTTATTTTTGTAAAAATCTTGTTTTTTTTTTTTTTAATAGAAAAAAACAGTAACATGTTGGGAGGTTGCAGAAAAAACTGAATGATAATACACTGTTGGTGGGAATGCAAATTAGTTGAGACCTGTAGAAAGTGGCTTGGAGATTTGTCAAGGAACTGAAAATATGACTAACATTGACCCAGCAATCCGTTACTGGGTATATAACCAAAGGAAAATGCATTGCTTACGAAAAAGACACCTGCACCCATAAGAGTAAGTGCAAAAACAAACAAACAAATAAATGTAACAAAAACAAAAACTGACAACTGGGACCTGTTATAATTAAGTTAAAGAGCTTCTTCACGCCAAAAGAAGCTATCAGCAGAGTAAACATGCAATCACAGAATGGGAGAAAATATTTGCAGCACTACTCACAGTAGCAAAGATATGGAATCAATCTAGGTGCCCATCAATGGGAGAATTTGATAAAGAAGATGTAGCACACTTATACCATGCATTACAATGCAATGTCATCAAAAGAATGAACTCATGCCCTTTCCAGCAACATCGATGCCCTGAGGCCATTAGTCTAAGTGATGCAGAAACAGAAACCCAAATATCACATATTCTGATTTATAAGTGGGAACTAAACATTGGGTACACACGGACAGAAAGATAGAAACAATAAACACTGGGGACTACAAAAAGGAGGAAGGAGAGGGCAAGGGCTAAAAAACTTCCTATTGGATACTATGTTCACTATTTGGGTAATGGGATCAATAGAAGCCCAAACCTCAGCATCACAAGACATACCCTTGAAACAAACCTGTACATGTATCCCCTGAATCTGAAATATATATATATATATATAAAATTATATATATTATATTATATATTATATACAATATTATATATATATAATTAATATGAAACCATCCAGAATGTATTTTTCACTAGGAACATTTTGGAAGAAGAGAAGGACACAGGAAGTAAAAGGAAGTTGAATGTGATTATAGAGCTCAACTGTAGAATTTATGTTGAGGGAGGTAAAAAGGAAGGAATGGTTGGGAGACGGCTTGTGGAAAATAAATCTGGATGTGGCAAAAAATGTAGAGGTAGTATGGTTAGTTGAAAATTTGGAATCAGAGAGTGAGTAAACTCAACCAGCTTTATTTTTATTTCTTTATATTATTGCGGCCTTGCATAATTAAGGTTTAAAGTCTGCAGAAAAAGCATGTGCTTGGCACAGGTTATGGCACAGCTTGAAACTAATTGTATGGCATGGTGAGAAGGAAGAATCTTCCAGAAAGAGGTTACAGGCACCCCTGTAGCTTCTCCTCTGGAATGGATTAAGTATTTCACCCAAACTACACAATGTGATGGAGAAGTAATCGCTCAAAAGGAAATTATGGTGCTTTGAGGGAGGAAGAATGGATGTTGAGGCCAAATGAATGTCCTGTTCATGGGCCTAGTTGAGGAAATAGACATGGGTACCCGAAAGTAGGCCTGGAAACACCAAATATCTGAATCTGAGAAGTAAGGAAGCTTCAGAATACAACAAGAATGGGTGGGAACCTTGAAGGGCAAATTGTTGCCTTCATTATCTTCAGCCTTACCATCTGAATGTGCGCATGCCTTAATTCCTGAACAGACCTTTTCTCAACTATAAATGAGGAGATAATCTGCAGATTTTATTGTATATTGGTTCCATATACACCATGAGTATTTCATGCCTGAGATCCTACTTTGTAGGACTCCTTGAGGCTTTCAGGTTGCTCCTGTTTGCTGCAAATGATGATGAACAATTCTCTGTGCATGTGTTTTTGTTCACTGCCATCCTCTTATAGTTCACGAATTTATTATTGTTGTCTTGCATATATGCACTTCACTCTTTCATGTTCCCATAGTAACATGAAAGTTTTCAAAAATAAAGTGTGGTTGCTGAGTAAGTATTAAAGTTTGTCCTTGCAACTCGATATGTGGTCATTTCTGCTGTCTCCCATCCTCCACCCTTCACATTTGGTTGGCTCTAGTGATAAAATGGTTTTAGAATCCTCCACGTTTATGGTCTCAGGTAAATTGTTAAAAACAGATGCACATTAGGAACACTTGAGACCACCATTGAGAAGTGAGTCATTCTATTGATTTCAATTTTTAAGTCACTTTTAACATCAGGATCAATCAGATTAACTGTAAAACCATTTACTGGAAAGACACTAATTTAAGCTGCCATTATAAGTTACCTCTATTTCATTTTGAAAGGCTTACAGCACCAAAAACAGTCTGTGCTCAAAAAGTGAAAACACAATCTAAGTATTATATTGATATTATTTTGCCATGCTACAATCCTTAACATTACTTTTGGATAAACATGCGTTCCAACTGGAATTTGTACTAGAGGATGACACAACTGCATACTATACATCTTTATTCCCAATGATCTAGAAGAGACAGATTCTTGCTCTGTCACCTGGGTTGGAGTGCAGTGGCACAATTATAACTCACTGTAGCCTGGAACTCCTGGGGCCAAGCGGTCTTCCTGCCTCAGCCTCCTGAGTAGCTGGGACTATATGTGTGTGCCATCACACACAATGAATGTTTAAATTTTCTTTTGCAGAAGTGGGATCTTGCTATGTTGCCCAGGCTGGTCTCAAACTCCCAGCTTCAAGTGATCCTCCCACCTCAGCCTCCCAAAGTACTGGGATTACAGGTAAGAGCCACCATGTCCAGGTCATAGGGTTTTTAAAAATATGTTTTATTTGAAAATAATTATATATATATAAAATTTGTGAAAGGTAAGAGTAGTACAAAAATGCAAAAATATCAACAGTACAAAGATAGCCCATATACCTTTTTCTCAAATAAAAATATACCTTTTACTCAACTTACACAAGTTCAACTTTTACCCAAAATATTGTTAACAACTTATTTCCATTTACCTTATTTATTTATTTATTTTGTATGTGTGTGTGTTTTCTGGGTTTATTTTCTGAATCATGTGAAATTAAGATGATTAAAAGAAGATTCTTTACCCTTAAAGATTTCAATGTATATTTCTTAAGAGTAGGCATATTCTATTACATAATTGCTATAGGATTATCAAGTTGATAGAATACTTTTCTGTAATCTACTCTTTGCATTCCAATTTTGTCCACTGACCTCACAATATATTTACGGTAAGTTTTTCCTTCATTACAGAGTTCACTTTATGATCAGTTATATTTAGAATCTTAAGTATTTTTACTGTCTTTTTGACATTAAAAATTTTTGAAGAATAAACTGTCTTTCCTTTTAAACAGAGGACTTCTCATTTTGATTTTGTTGGATGTTTTCTCATGATGATGGCTAGAATAATAAATAAGTGGCGTGCCTTTCTCAGGATGTCACATCTGGAAGTGTTTGCTGTCCATCTTCCCCCTCATTGGTGGCACTAATGTTGATTGCCTGGTCAATACTTTGTCCAATTTCTGCATGGCATTGCTACCAATGAGTAATCTGTGGGAAGAATCTTTGTGACCATTTAAATATCCTGTTTCTCATGTAAATTTCCTTCTACATTGATCATCCATTGATGACTCTTACTTGATCCAATATTCCAATCTTTATTTGGATGGTTGCAAAATCATGATTTTTTTCAACTCCACCATTCCTCCCCTGTTCAATATTTGACACTCGTTCATATGTATACATGTATGTATGTATGTTCATATCCATCACGTAACATTTATTTCTTATGGTGTAAGCTAAAAGATTGTACTTTATTTCAATGGTTTAAAATGTCTTACTTTTCCTAATTATTTTGGTGCTCAAGTTGTTCTGGATTTGGCCAATGGGAGCCCTTTCAACCTGGCTCCTATGTTTTTGTGATATGAACATATCATTTTTAAAACACCTCTTTACATTCTGATATCAAAAGATGTTCTATGCTCTATCCCTGGAATAAGTCATTGCTCTGTGGAGCCCCTGATTTCTTTTAGTAGGGATGGTATTAGAGACCCTGTTTTGTGTGCTAGATATATAGTCAATGTTTTGTATATATAATACCTCAGTAATGTTTTTGGCAATATTGAGGTTAATTATGATTAGTAATATTTATATTTAACCACTTGCTTACATGTAAATGAGTTTTTGAAGATGTTCTGTACACAATTCTTGTTGAAATTGAATGCCAATTTTCATAAAGTCAAATTTTTTTTTCAAAAAAATGTGTTTAAAAGAAACATGGGCCGTGGGCAGTGGCTCACGCCTGTAATCCCAGCCCTTTGAGAGGCTGAGGCAGGCAGATCACCTGAGGTTGGGAGTTTGAGACCAGCCTGGCCAACATGGTGAAACCCTGTTTCTACTAAAAACACAAAAATTAGTCAGGTGTGGTGGTACACATCTGTAATCTCAACTACTCAGGAGGCCGAGGCAGGAGAATTGCTTGAACCTGGGAGGCAGAGGTTGCAGTAAGCCAAGATTGTGCCATTGCACTCCAGCCTGGGTGACAGAGCGAGACTCCATCTCAAAAACAAACAAATAATAATAATAATAATAATAAAAACATGTCTCCTGTGAATCTATTTTGTCCTAAAGAACCATGACTCCTGTGAACCTATTTTGTCTCAAATCATAAGGTATCTAACCACAAGCTGCCTTGGTGATAATCTCTTCACAAATGGGTCTTTTGTGGTCAGGTTTTGCTGTCTGCTGTAGGGTTTCTTTCAAAGTGAGTTATTTGTTACTTTTTGCTGATGTGGGCACTAAAGCCTGAAGTAGAGGAAAATTGGCTAATTTTTTAAGCTTATCCTTGCTCAAGAGGAATGAATCAGTTTGGACCTGAATTACACAGGGCCATAGAAAACATACAGCCTTTCTTTGTCTTTGCTGCATTGAATAAGTCATCTTAAGCATCTTTTTCTCCCTATTTCTTGGCAAAGACGTAAGGCTGGCTGGAATCAACTCTTGTGGGTAGATGATCTGAGCCAGGTTTCAATATAGGCACAACCTTCCTTTCTCCAGCAGCTGGACAAGACTGAAAGTTTTTTTCTACAGTGTGTGTGAATAACAGCACATATAAGATACAGATCAGTTTGTACAAATTTTGATTAAGAGTTTGCGTCTTTTCAGTTTTAAGCCATCCCTTCTCAATGTTATAAAATTGTCTGGAATGCAGGAAAAGTTATTAGTTTTATTATTATTCATAACACATTATTTGCATAGGCTTCCAAAGAGAAGTTTTTTCCTTATTAGTTACAATTTTTGTGTCTATTTTCTTTTAGATTTTCAAGACAATGATCAACTTAAAGTATTGAAAGCTTGATGAAAGTCATTTGTATTACATAATTCTGGAAATAAGAAGGTTTTTATTTTTAAATGCTAATTTTATAAGTACCTTTCTAGTGCTGTATATTGTGTTAACAACTTAATATATTCAATATTTATTTTTGCATCAACATTGCTTTAGCAGATATATTTCATTTTATTTTATTATATTCAGATAGTTATATATCTGTATCTATATATCTATATCTATCTATTTTCTATGCATCTGTCTATCTATCCATCATTATTTTAAACATTTGAATGACCATAATAGAACTTTGTGTTTAAAGTTTGTTGAGGTCGTAAAACAATTACAGTGTAGGAAAGATTAAACCTAGATAACACAATTATAGAGCCATAGGTTGACTGAGAAAACATTTATAGTTTTCTCTAGATTTAATAATGCTTATATTTTAATTTTTTGAAGAAATCTTCAAATCATAGATTAGAAAAAATAGTATAAAACTTAATGATTATCCAGCTCCAATCTCAAATTGCTGCCTGATTAGTCTTTTAATATTGCAGACGTTCTACCATGTAACCTCTGCTGGAACTCCTTCTACATTAAAGAGGAACATACCAATTTAAGAAGCAGTCATTTCTAGGTACAAGTAATTTCCAGTAATTCTCTGAATTACTGAATCAACTTGTTATTATTATTATTATTATTATTATTATTATTATTATTATTACTGAATCAATATTGGTTCAATTTGTACTTTCTAAGACCAAATATTTTCTAACCTATCTGTTTTACAAAGGCAAATCTTAAACTACGAAAAGCTACTGAGGTCTAGGATTGAGACAGTTATTATTTTTCCTATTCTATGTTCATTATTGTAGACAAAAATTGCTCTAATGATCCACGTTAACCCTAATATCTTTCATGTCCTTTGGTTAAATAAAAATGTTTCTATCATATCATTTTTTCAGTTAACTATTTGGACCCAGGATAGACCTTTACATTTGATAATACTAAATTTCTTCTTGGTGGATTTATTGTATCATTCAAGCTGCTTGAAATATGTGTATGCCCTCATTTGTTCATTCAGTGTATTTGCCACCCCCTCATATTTTACACTGTTAACAAGTTCCACATGCTTCACGTATTTTTTCACTTGGTTTTCGTGACATACAATCCACTTGTTTTCCTTTGAACCCTCTGAATTCTCTTCCTTAGTTATCTTGCAGGGTCATTATTCTCTGCCCATTGCTATTATTTTTCAGGGTCCCCTACTATGCCTTCTCCTATTCGCAGTCTACACATACTCTCTAGGTGACTCAATTCATCCCACTACAGTGATACTTCATTTAGAATACAAAAAGGCTAAACAAGGGGTTCACAAACATTGTCGTGTATGTTCATTTCGTACCATAATAACAATCAAGTTCTTAAAGGCAAGTATGGAAAAGAAAAATGACTTATCTATATACAGTTGATTTCTTTATATGTATCTCCATTACTGCCTCTCTCCTGTGCATCACCTATCACACAGAATTCCTCATCTACCCCCCAAAATCCATCCATGCTTTTCCTCCCATGTTCTAGCTCAAGTAAGTGGCATCACTGTCTATACAGGGGTCCATGCTGGAGACTTAAATTTCAAAAGACTCTTCCCCTTTTTCATGTTCCCATGCAATAGATCCCAGATTTCTATCAATATGACCATGTAAATATTTCACAGGTACCTCCTCCCTTCCTCCATTCCCACTCAAAATCTCCTGCCACTGTGACAGATTTCTAAGTAGTCACCCTCCCTCCATGTGTAGTCCATTCAATGTGTTCTCCATATCAAGAAGTCTTACTAAAAACAGAAACTAATGGTTATACTCCAGCATTAAAAACCTGTATTTGCTTCCACTACTCAGAGGATTAAGTACAGATTTTACCTTTGCAATGACAAGCCTCCTTATGGTAATTCTCTGCAGGGCCATCATGTCACACTCCCTCATTCTCATTCTGTGTTCTAGCCAGAGTAAATTTCTAGATATTCTAAGGGCCCATGATCCTGCCTCTAGAAGTTGGCAGGTACTGTTCCTTCCACCTGCAACATGTGTTTGTATCCCATTTCTCCTTCTTATTCATCTTCATGGCTTAGGTATGACATCAATTCCACTAAATTAGGTCATATGTCCAATGGATATAGACCTAGGTTAGATACCTCCACTAGGTAACCCCAGTGCAATCTGTACTTTCTCTGTTGTAAAACTCACTATCAACAAGCTTCAGATCAACCTGTGTTTCCATAATTTTCCAGAGCATCCCTCACTCTAAAGGCCCCCAAATAAACATATAGCTAAATAAAATTAGTCTCAAATTTTATTTAGCTTATGCAACTTAAAGACAACTTAAGGACAAGCAACTTAAATACAAGCCTTACAGGCAAATTTGAATAAGATTACCAACACTAAATCATCCTATGGGGAGATTATGGAACAGCCGCTCACATTTCTTCTGTTTTATTTAAAAATATTTATCTGTTGTTTCTGTCAGGCTTCACATGCTCCCATAGTGAAGACTGAGCCCCTCCTTGTCCACTGTTTTAACCGTAACAGAAGCCTGGCGCAGTACTCAGTCAATATTATGTGATTCATAAGCTTTCTGAGTGGATCTAGGACTTCTACAATTTCAGATGAGATTGAACACATTCAGGATGGTAGGGCCATAGACAAGGATCTCTGCAATTTCAAAAAAGACAGAAACGAAGATAAGACTTTATATGAGCTAAATAGAGATCTTCCTCTCATTAATATCCATTAGCCTCTGCCCCTTAGCTAATGCAGCTCAATAAACTACAAGTCCTAATTGTAGAGCTTTTCTCCATTGTGCCCACATGTGAATAATTAACAATTTTGTCAAATGCCACACGTGTACCCTAACTCTGACTGTAGTTGATATTGCACCCAAACCTGCAGTCTTCTAGTGCTATAAAAATAAAGAGAATGTTACAAGCTCAGGCTCTAAAATAGAGTGTCCTCCAAATCCTGAGGAGCTCACAGTCCATTGAAAGAAACACATATGTAAGTAAAGACCTCCCTCATAACAGAAGAGTCATGACAGAGATATGGGGAAAGTGACCTGCAGGAACAAAGAAGAGTGAGAGACCAGCTCTGCAGTTGGTCCCCCATGACCTATTCCCTCTGAATCCAATATGGTTCCTAGTGATTGCTCATTTCCTTTCCACAAGCTCACATCTCAACAGATTAACCATTTGCTCTAGAGAATTATCTTAATTCTCTTACAACATATCAAGCCCAAGAAATACAAAAATAAAAAGTAAAAGACCCCACATCTACGGTTTGTGAAAGGCACCTTCTGAAACTTTTTGAAACCAGGGTAACATTTACTCTTCTCTTACATTCCCTTAATGATTACTGATGGTAGCTAAGTGCTCTCAGCTAAAAAGTTCTCTCAGTATCTTAGAACAATTCATTTGGCTCAAGAAAATTAGATTCATTTTGAGTAGCTGGGTGCTCTCTTGCAATCTCTTCACTTATCTTTCAGTTTCAATTTCCCATACCCAGTGTATTTCCTACTCTTTCCAGTCTGAAGATCATTCTCTTTGACAGGGAGAACAGAAATAAAATAGGAGATTCCTATTTTCTCTCTTTCTTGTTTGCTAACTTTATGCCATCTGCCCATAATCAATAGGATTACTTCTTCAGTTTTTCCTTGCTCAGGACAGAGCTAAAAACATGCCCTTATCTTTAGTTTCTTCTGAACTTTGGTCTTTATGACACAAGACTAATCTTTTGGTTAGATAAAATGTTCACATATTTACAGTTACTTGGTTGTCACTCTTCTCCTGCGCAGATAAAAACTTTTCAAACAATATAATTCTTATTGTATTTTCATGTGAAGATACAGGGAAGTCCTACAGTGCTCATACTGTACCCTCTTAGCTGAGACACTGTATGGCTAGGCAACTTTTCTCCAGGTGATATGGTAATAGATGGATGGAGGTTGCTATTCAAACCCTTCTTCTGGTTCCTAGGATATTCCTTTTTCCGGAAGTCTGTCTCCCACCTTTTCATCAACACTACAGTTATTTTCCCTAGCAGAAATATTGTAACCAGGTTATCCTCTCTGCAAGAGATTTTCTATACACATACTGCAAATACATACCTATATATATCTATATTATTTTTACACAAGTGGTAGTATATTAGTCTGTTAGAGCTGCTGTAACAAAATACCACAGACTGGGTGACTTACAAGACAGAAGTCTATGTTCTCGTAGTTCTGGAGGTTAGAAGTCAAAGATCAAGGGGTATGTGGCTTCTCTGAGGCTTCACCCCTCAGCTTGCAGAACACTACCGTTGCACCTCACATGGCTACCTCTTTGTGTAAATAGTTTACATCTGAATTTACTCTTCTTGTAAGGACACCAGTCATAATGGATTAGGGCACACTCATATGACTTCATTTTACCTTAATTATCTCTTTAAAGGCTCTATTTTCAAATCCAATCACATTCTAATGTACTGGGGTTTAGGACTTCAACATGCTAATTTGGGGAAAATGTAATTCAGTTCATAAAAGGTAGTTCGTGAAAAAAGTAGTTATCATTTTATTTCCTTCCTTAATAAATATATCTTAAAGATCTTCAGTCTCTTAAAACACATCAAGTTCTGCCTAATTCTTTTTAATAACTATATTTATTTATTATATAAATGTGACATAACATTCTTAACAATTCCCTGAATGATGAACATAGATTTTCTTCAAAATTTTTGCAATATTAAAAAACAATTCAATGACTAATATTACACATAGGCCATTTTATATAAGTGTGGATACTTATGTAGGGTGTATTCTCAATAGTGGAATATGAATAAGGACAAAAACTAAGGACATTGTTAAAACATTTTTCTAACTAGTGCTAAATTACCTTCCATAAAGATGTACCAATTCATACTTTTTTAAAGAAGTATGAAAATGACTTTGTGTAATCAAACTGTTTGATAGTTGCCAAATATATAGGGAAAAATTATATCATCTCATAATTTTAATTTAGCATTTCCCTTATTGATGAAATGTATGGTGTCTTTTCATACGTTTAATATATTTAAGAGCCAAATATTTACATTTCATTTTCTGTGAACTGTCTTTTCATATACTTCACAAATTTCATAATGTTTATAGATATTATCTTATTAATTTGGTATACATATTTACATATTAGGGAAATCGATACACTATGATATGAGCAAATATTTCCCCGTTTGTCACTTTTTTGAATTTGCTTGCTTTTTTTCTTTCAAGCAGAAATATTATATTCTAGTATAGCTGAATTTATCAATATACTATTCTGAGGCTTCTGAAATTTTGTGCAATACTTTAATGGCCTTTCTTATTCTGAGATTATACAAGAATGGTACATGTTTTGTTGCTTTGTTTTGTTTTCCCATAACACTCATGGTTGAGTTTTCACCTGTAATTCTTTGACCTATATGGAATTTATTGTGTATTAAGTAGGAATTCAAATTTATTTATTTTTCCGAATGACTAGCTGATGGGCCCCAGTTTAATTTGTTTATTAATCCATACTTTCTTACTTCATTGAAATGCTTTCTTTATCAAATGAAAAAAAAAATGCCTCATGGATTTAGATGAATTTCTGAATTTTGTATTCTGCTTTATCTAGTTATAAATATATACCATTCTGTTTTTATATTGTTAGCTTTGTAATGTGGTTAACAATTTACAAAGGTAGTCCTATTCATTATTTTTCTAGAATTATTATTTATATTTTACCAACTAATTAATAATACTAATATTGAGAGAACTGATTTCATTATATTGCTTTGTTTTTCCTTTGGCTCCTTTTTGTGATGTTGGATTTTTCTATTCAAGGCTAAAGGAGAACTTTCCATTTGTTTAAATCTTCTTTTGTGTTTTTCATAATTTTAAAGTTTTCTTCTTATAGATGATGCTTATTTTTCATTAAGCTTCTCTTTGGTATTTCAGCTATTTTGCTGCTGCTATCATTTCTTTTTTGTTTCTCAGATTGTATCTTGTAAATGGATTGCTACTTGCATCAACTAGATTTTAAAACAGTACTCAGTATATTTTATTATGTTTCTTAAAGCATTTTGGAATTTTTTGTAATGTGTGTATGTTTATAGGTACACATATTGATATATAAAGAGATTTTATCTTACTTTTTTGCTATAGCATTTTGCATAATACTGTGTCAATGCAGACATTGTAAAATGATACTTAACAATGCTTTTCTACCAATACTTCAGAAACACTGAGATTTTGTATTTAAAATAATGGCTTTATTACTACTCTTTCAATTCCATGATCCATGATCTTATTGCTATTTAAAAAGAAAGCATTTCATGATATATTATTATTGCTGGTTTGCCTCAGAGTAAAATCATAAATAAATATGAAAATAAAAGCATACAATCTTAAAAATGACTTAGGATAATTGAGTTCTGTAACACCTTTGGCAAAACAACAAAACTAGAACATCACAACAAGAAATTGTCCAGTTTTCTTGTGAAAATTATTTTAAAAATCATTTTATTTTTATTTACATGAAAATACAAATGATTATAACATGAAGTGCCCCAATCTGTTATTTGTTTGCGATTGGTAACCTCATAAGAGAGAATTTGTTCCTAGAGCTTATTCATTGACTGGAATATTCTTTGTGTGGGTATTTACATACAATTTCTCATTCTGGGACTTGTAATGGTGATTAATGACATATTATAAGAATAAGCACATTGAATAAATGAACACTTTTCCCCTGAGGAGATCATGAAAGATATGAGACTAACTCATCTTAGCATAAATTTTGGTTGCAAATAACTTTGTCAAAATAACAGCCTTAATACCTCATTAGATAGTGTCTCTTGCCCTGTGAATCTTTATTATATCATTATTCCTTCCACACTTATAATCAGTGTGATATAATTCATATTTATTTGTTTTCTGATTTTGTATACTTGCTATTTTTTTCTGTCCAGGAGACTATTATCTTCCCGCTTCCAACCCACCCACTCAATATCACTTTCCCCATTCATCAGCTCCTAGTGTTTAGAATGGTTCTGGGCACATGGTGAAGAAATTAATATTTGTTTAAAAACTTTAGCTTTAATTGAATTAATTAATTAATTAAAAGGAATAATCACCTGAGGTGCTTTGGGAGGTAAGAAAAGGAGTGGATTATATAACAATAATCTCTTGCGGTCTTTAGACCTTTTCCTCCTGTATTATTTCTACCTTCATAAAAGTATGACATTTGCACTTATAGCATTAATGGTTATGGGGGAAAAAAAACCTCCAGAGCCTCTCAAAAAAAAAATGTCTTTACATTTACTGCTGGTATTATTCACTACAATCATACAATAAATTAGGATTTCTACCTTAAAACTATAGTCTGGCTTCTGCTGTATGACAGCAACCAAAAGAGATAAATAAAAACTGGAAAAGCACAAACAAGCAAATAGCTGTGATAGGAATAGAAGAAGAACAATTTTATGCAACAAGGTTTTAAGGAGCCAAGATTCCAGAAAGAAAAGAAGAAGAACGTGTTTAAAGTCAGCCCTATATCCTCTGCTTCCTTTCCCTTGAGGTGGTTTCCAATTCCTGAACTGCATCAAGAAAAAAGCTGAAAAGACCAGCAGAAAGGTAGTTTAAAATTTAGCAGTTAGATGAAGAGAAAAGGAAATGGGGAATCAGAGGCCACTAAGAAGGTATATACCCCAGATTCCAGTTGATTCTCTGAAAGGTTACACCTTAGGAGTTGGAGCACTAGTTCTACAGCAGCCCTCACCAGGACTAGAAACTTTGAATGGATTAAAGAGATCAGCATTTATTTCCACTGATTACAAGAAGAAAAGCAAATTCTCTTTGGAAGAAGATAGTCTAATCCGAGCTTTACACAGTGTCAAGACCAAATGACTGAAAATAAAAAGGAAAAATGAACAACAGAAACAGATTAACACATAATCTGGATGTTGGAAATAGCAGAAACAGACTTGAACATAACAGTTTCATAGACTACCATTTTCTGGTAAAATATTGCACTTTTTCATCTGAATTTTACCAGAACACTAAAATTAATTCTTTAAAAAAAGTATCAAATGCATATTTTAGTACTGAAAAATTTGCTAATTGAAATTAAGAATGTAACAAATAGTTTAAACAGCAGAATAGGCACAGGGTTTGTGAACTGGGAGACAGATGAGTGGGAAATATCCATATATAAGCATAGCATAAGAAAAGAATAAAAATATGAAAAAGAAAATCAAAACCACATGAGATACAGAGATAAACTGTAATACATGAATAAGCAGAATTCCAAATAGAGAGAAGAATGGAATATAAGCAATAACTAAAGAAATACTAGCTGACAACTTTCCAAAACTGAAGATATCAAACTACAAATTCAAGAAGTATTATGAAACTCAAGTAGGATAAAGGAAAACATACCTAAACATTTATAAAATGCTGAAACCAAACACAAGGAACCAGACGTAAAAGCATCCAGAAGAAAACTGTTAAAAGGAACAAAAATAAGACTGCCAACTAACATTTCAAACAAAGAATGAAAGCCAGGGGAAAATAAAATGTCATCATAAACGTGGTGAAAAAAAATAACTGCCAATGCCAAAATCTATACCCAGCCAAGGTAGTCTTCAATTTAAAAAAAAGATAAAATAAAATAAACACATTTTCACACAAACAAAAACTGAGAGAACTTTTTGCCACCTGATAGACTAAAATATATGATAGACTCTTGTTTTTACAAAGAAAAAAAATGATCCCAGTTAAAATCACAGAAAAGCAAGAAGAAATGCAAACTAATGAAACAAATTAAATATCATAAATTTAAATGACTACCAGTTGTATAAAACAATGATACTAATGTCTTATAAAACATAAAGTATATGCAATAGATATGTTGATATCCCATCTGAGAGCCCATGGACTACCTGACTTTCCATGAAGATGTTGACAATTCCTCACAACAACAACATTTCTACCTCCCGTGCCCTTTTCCCTTCCCTGCTTGGATCCTCTCTTTAGCATCAGTGAAGTTCAGCTTTAGGGACTATACACAGATCTGTCCAGAAGTTCAGGAACATAATGCCTTGGGGCAGCTCTCAATGGCATAAAATGTAAGTCAGTGGATAAATTCTCCAGCCTCCTCAGCAGTTTGTGGAAAGATTCTGTGATGTGTTTCACAAAGAGATCCAGAATTAGTTTCCTAGGATTGCTGTAACAAATTACTATGAACTTGTTGGCTTAAAACAATAAAAATGTACTGTCTCAGAGTTCTGGATGGAAGCTAAAGGTTTGAAATAAGGGTGTCAATATAGTCAAGCTCCCTGTGAATGTTCATGGAAGAATTATGCCTTGCCTCCTCTAGCTTCTGGTATCTTCAAATGCTCCTTGCCTTGAGGTTTCATAATTCCAACCTCTGCCTCCATCTTCTCATGGCCTGTTCCCCTTCAGTGTCCGTGTTTTCTCCTATGTCTTAAAGGATTTGTCATTATATTTAGGGCACACCATAATCCAGGATAATCTCCTTATCTCAAGATTATTAAATTAATTATATTTGCAAAGACCTTATTTCCAACGAAGGTTACATTCACAGGCTCTTGGGGTAAGAACATGGACATATCTTCTTGGGGGTCACCACTTAACATACTACAACCTCTAACACTTAAAGTCAAAACTTGTGATCTGGTCATTAAAATATTCTTTACTGGCTTTTCTTCCTTTTATGTTGATCACCTTCTTTCTGAGATTACTTTCCAAATAATTTCCCTGAACTCTGATTCTTGCCTCAGAAACTGTTTTGTGGGGAAACCAAAGTAAGGCTGAAATAAGATGCAATAAATTACATAAAAACAACAGCACAGAAGATTTGAGAAGGTAAATTGACATAAAATAGTGAAAGCTTTTTCATTATCTGGGATGTTGTGCAAGTGCTAATTTATAGTAATCTATAATAAGTCAAGAATGAATGTTCTAATCTTCAGGATAACCAATAAAGTAAAAAGTAAAAGAACATATAACCAAGAGTAAATACAGGAGAAAATAAGAACAAAGGAGTCTTGATTTTTCTAAAAGAAGACAAAGAAGAAGGGAAAAAAGAACCAAGAAGATAAGGAAAACTAGAAATCCAGTAGGAAGATGTAGATTTCAACAAAAATGTTTCATTAAATATATCAAATGTCAATATGTTTAATACTCTAATTAAAAGATAGATACTGCTATGGTGGTTAAAAAACAAATAGGAATATATGTTGCCTTCTAGATACATACCTTAAAAAGATACCCTAAGCTAATGTTTACTATAAGCAAGCTAGTAGAACTATACTAAGCATACAAAGTAGATAGGCTAGCATCATTGCTAGAGACAAAAAGGAGGCTTTCAAAGTGATAAAAGATCAATTCACCAGGAAGTACAATTCTGAATCCTTATAAATCTAATAATATAATACTAAGAAGCATAAGCCCCAAACTGCTGAAACTAAAGGGAGAAACACAGAAATTCAAAAAACCAAAAGACTGTATGTAACTCATGTCTCTTAGCAATACAGTAACCAAAATGGTATGATACTGGTACATGAACAGACACATAGAACAATGGGACTGAATAGAGAGCCCAGAAATAATGCCACACATCTACCACCATCTGATCTTTGACAAAGCTGACAAAAACAAGGAATAAGGAAAGAACTCATTCAATAAATGGTACTGGAATAATTGGCTAGCCATAAGCAGAAGAATGAAACTAGATGTCTACCTTACACCACATACAAAAATCAACTCAAGATGGATTAAAGACTTAAATATAAAACCTTAAACTATAAAAACTTTGGAAAATAGCCCATGCCATTCTGGACTTGGACCTTTGTAAAAATTTCATGATGGAAATGCCAAAATCCACTGCAACAAAAACAGAAATTGACAAATAGGATCTAATTAAACCAAAGAGCCTCTGAACAACAAGAGAAACTATCAACAGAGTAAAGAGACAACCTACAGAATGGGGAAAAATACATGCAAACTATGCATCCAATAGAGCTCTAATATCCAGAATCTATAAGGAACTTCAACAAATTTACAAGCACAAAATAAACAACGCAATTAAAAAGTGAGCAAACAATATGAACAGACACTTTATAAAAGAAGACATACATGTGGCCAATAAGCTTATGAAAAAATGCTCAACATCACTGATCATTAGAGAAATGCAAATCAAAACCACAAATGATCATCTCACACTAGTCAGAATGGCTATTACTAAAACGTCAAAAAAAAAAAAAAAAAAAAAAAAACAGATGCTGGTGAGGTTGTGGAGAAAAGGGAATGCTCATACACTGTTGGTGGGAGTGCAAATTATTTCAGCCATTGTGGGAAGCAGTTTGGTGATTTCTCAAAGAACTTAAAACAGAATTACCATTTAACCTAGCAATCCTATTTTGGGGTATATACTTAAAGGAATTATAAGTCATTCTACCGTAAAAACACAGGTGTGCATATGTTCATTGCAGCTCTATTTGCAATAGCAAAGACATGGAATTGACTTAAATTCCCATCAATGGTAGATGGGATAAAGAAAATGTGGTACATGTACACCATGGAATACTACACAATCATGAAAAAGAATGATATAATGTCCTTTGCAGCAATATGGATAAAGCTAGAGGCCATTAGCCAACTAACACAGGAAGAGAAAACTAAATAATGCATGCACTCATTTACAAGTGAAAGTTCAATGAGAACACATGAATTCTAGGAGGAGAATAACAGACACTGGAGCCTCCTTGAGGGTGGAGAGGGGGAGGGTGGGAGGAGGAAGAGGATCAGAAAAAATATCCGTCAGTTAATATGCTTATTACCTGAATGATGAAATTATCTGTACACCAAACCTCTGTGACATGCAATTTACGTATTTAAGAAACCTGCACATGTACCCCTGCCTGTACCTAAAATAAAAGCTAAAAACAGCAAATAAGCAGATTGAAAACATCAACAATGATGTAGAAGATCTAAACATGATTCTTAGCTCTTACCCCACTGCTATATAGAGAGGAAGCCCCTTTCGTTTCAAGAACAAATGGGGTATTTGCCGTAATTAACCACATTCTGTTCCACTAATTCCCAAACGTTTAGGAATTAATTAACACTCTCCTAGTTTACAAGTGATAGAAATTATGCAAGCAAAGTTTAAATATATTTTGAAAAAAAATAACAAAGTACAAAACATCATATCATGTGGGAGGCAGCTAAAGCCTTTCTAAAGGAAAGTGTATAGAACTAAATCTATTAGAATAAAGGCTGAAAATCATGAAGCTAAGCATTCATTTCAAGAAGTTAAAGAGAGAAAATTCAACAAAGTAGAAGATAAATAATAACAATAATAACAGAGAATGATAAAATAGAAAACAAAGTATATAGAAAATCTCAACAAAAACAAAAATAAAATTTAACTTTAGAAACAATAATCTATTTCTTCTATACTTTTAAAGAGTGTTCTTAGATTCCTGGATTGAAACAACTGCTAACACTTCAAAAGATAAAATATATGTATAATAAAAATGTGTTCAATTTCTATTTTATCAAGCAAGGGCATTAGAAAAAAAATAGATTAGCATTTTCAACTGCCATCAATTTTATCAAAGAAACAGCTTTTGTTAACACATCCAAAATAGAAAGAATGTATTCTGAGAATAAAGAATAGCCCTTTGAGAAAATAAATAAATTTATGAAAAACTCACTACATTGCCCAAATCTTATTTTATTACAGACTAGAAAAAGAAACTTCATCAGAAATTCATCAGTAGTTTGTATATACTGATATATATGGGAGTGGGGCAGGGAAGTGCTGGGAATGGAAGGGCCATGGTTCCTGGGGAGGGCTCCACCCCTGGACCTGTGCCCACAGACCTAGGTTAGGACAGGCGTTTCTGCTTCGTGCCCAAATGTTGCATTTCACAAGATTACCCTGGCCCACTACACCCCCATCTTGTGCCTGTAAAAACCCTGAGACCTTAGCGGGCATGCACACTACCAGCTGGAATGCGAGAGGAACACACCCGCGTACGCACAGGCGTAAGAGCACAGCAACAGGTATCAGCAGATGCCAGCAGGCCATCAACCAGGAGAACGACGTGGAGTTTGGCCGGGCCAGTCGAAGGAGAGCCTGGCAGCTGAGCTGCCCAATACCAGAGGAAAACCACCTTCCCACTCCAACTCCCTTCTGGCTCCCCATCCATCTGCTGAGAGCTACTTCCATTCAGTAAAACCTTGCACTCGTTCTCCAAGCCCACGTGTATCCAATTATTACAGTACACCAAAGCAAGAACCCAGGATACGGAAAGCCCTCTGTCTTTGAGATAAGGTAGAGGGTCTAACTGAGCTGGTTAACACAAGCTGCCTACAGATGTCGAAACTAAAAGAGCCCCCTGTAACACACACCCACCGGGGCTTCAGGAGTTGCAAGCATTCACCCCTAGATGCTGCAGTGGCGTCAGAGCCTCACAGTATGCCTGCCTGCATGCTCCCCCTAGAGGTTTGAGAAACGGGGCACTGAAGAAGCAGCCATACCCGCATCACGTCTTGTGAGGGAACTTTTCCTCTTTCAATACTACTTTCCTGATATTCTTCTCTATCAGAAACTATTAGCTCATTAAACGGTTCATATTTTGTAATGTAAGTAATCTCATTATTCTAACTAAATTGTAGGCGCACAGTGCAAAACTGATTGTTTTTTCTAATTTCATATAGGATTTTAATTTATGGAATGAAATCTTAACAACTCCCTTGTCTGGAATTTGTACTTTTGGGAGCCTGTTTGTCAGTTTTATACCTAGAACTCAAGAAAAATTATTATTCTGTTTCCTGTCGTTGAGTAATAAACCCTTACCTCCCTGAAGCTGAGTATAGCCTTTCTTTCCCTATAGTTCTTCTTTTTCTTTTCCCCACAACAAAATTGCGGTGCTTTCCAAGGTTACTGGGGTTTTACCTGTTTCTTTCAAAATCTTTATTTTCTTTGCATTGATATATCTGTGTATGTGTGTGTGTGCATGAATGTAAAAGTTTTGTATTATGTATTTGTGACTTTTTATATAAATGGTATCACATTGTGATCACTCATTCTGAATTCATTGAAACAAAACCTTTCTGAGATACATTTAAATGAGACAATACTGACCATAGCATGTTTGTTTTTCCTTTTCAGAAGTTGCCTTACAAAGCAGTCATCTCAGACCTTTCTTATAATATGTCTAAACTTTTTGTTTTCAACCAGCAAAATACACAATAGGGTAAACTTAAATGTTCTATCAGAATGAGAAACTAGTCTTATCTGAAGAGGGAGGAACATTTCAGAAATGACATATTTCTAGAAAGTATAACGTTTTTCTCTAACTGCACTGTTTAAACAAGAGGAGTGCCATCCATCTTAATCATGAAAAAATGTTTTCATAATTACTCTAGTTACTTGTCGTTCACCTGCCTAGGTTTAATAAACTTGCCTGAAAAATAAAGTGCTTCATTCTGAGATTTGTGATGTGGTTTAAAGTCCCTACAGTCTCATGAGTGGTGTTTAAACAGCCCAAATTAAAATGCAACCACTTGAGAACTAGATTAAATTATGTATCACCAGTTTCTCTTCTTCAAAGTTCTAAACTCATGTTGTCTTTGAAATTGAGTATTAAATTGCCCCTGGTAGTACTGAGTCTTTCTTATCTTTTATCAATTTATATGGGTATCCAGAAAGTTTTTGAAAAAAATCACACTTACCAAATTCATTTCCTGAGAAGTAGCAGAGCCTTGCTCTGAATAGAAAACAAGCTTTTTTTCTTTTCTTTTCCTAAATAAGGTTTTATTTTAGGATGAGAAAAGCAACAAAAGTACATTTACTAGTCACTCCACTCACATTCTGCATGGCAACAGGATATTTTCATACCTTTATCTTACATTATTTAATCATCAATATGAGACAAGTACAGAAATAACTCGGTTTATTGCATTTGGCTTTACTGTGCTTCATAGATACTGCTTTTTCTTTTTTTCTTTTAAATGGAAGGTTGATGCCAACCCTGCATCCAGCAAGTCCACTGGCACCATTTTTTCAGCAATGTATTCTCATTTCTTGTCTCTGTGTCACATTTTGAGAATTCTCATAATATTTCAGGCGTTTTCATTATTATTATATCTGTTATAGCAGGAGTCACCAACCGCTGAGTCACAGACTGGTACCAAGTCCATGGCCTATTGGGAACTGGGCTGCACAGCACGGGATGAGTAGCAGGTGAGTGAGCATTACTACTTCAGCTCCACCTCCTGTGGTATCAGTGGCAGCATTTGATTCTCATAGGAGCACAAGCGCTATTGTCAACTGCACATGAGAGGGACCTAAGTTATGCGCTCCTTATGAGGATCTAACTAATGCCTGATGATCTTAATTGGAATAGTTTCATCCCAAAACCATCCCCACACCACCCCAGTGTGTGAAAAAATTGTCTTCCACAAAAACTGGTCCCTAGTGCCCAAAAGGTTGGCAACTGCTGTACAGTACCTGTCAGCAGTGGTCTTAGATTTTACTATTGTAATTGTTGGATGGTGCCATGAACGGCGTCCACATAAGACAGTGAACTTAACTGGTAAGTGTGTGTGCTCTGACTGCTCCACCCACTGGCCATTTCCTCACCTCCCTCCCTCTCCTCGGGCCTCCCTATTCCCTAAGACACAATGATCTTGAAATTAGGACAATTGATAGCCCTAAGATGGCCTCTAAGTGTTCAAGTGAAAGAAAGACTTACACAGCTCTCACTTTAAATCAGAAGCTAGAAATGATTAAGCTTAGTGAGGAAGGCATGCTGAAAGCCAAGATAGGCTCAAAGCTAGGTGTCTTGCAGTAAACAGTTAGCCAAGCTGTAAATGGAAAGGAAAACTTCTTGAAGGCATTTGAAAGTGCTATTCCAGTGAACACACAAATGACAAAATAGCAAAACAGGTTTATTGCTGATATGGAGAAAGTTTGAGTGGTCTGGATAGAAATCAAACCTGCCACATCATTCCCTTAAGTCAAAGCCTAATCCAGATCAAGGCCCTAACTCTCTTCAATTCTATTATATGAAAGCTGAGAGAGTTGAAGAAATTGCAGAAGAAAAGTTGGAAGCTAGCAGAGGTTGGTGCATGAGGTTTAAGGACATAAGCCATCTCCGTTACATACAAATACAGGGGAAAGTGGCAAGGGCTGATGTAGAAGCTACAGCGAGTTATCCAGAGATCTAGCTAAGATCACTGGTGAAGGTGGCTACCCTAAGCAACAGATTTTCAATATAGATGAAACAGCCTTCTATTGGAAGAAGATGTCACCTAAAACTTTCATGGCTGGAGAAGAGACATCAACTCCTGGCTTCAAAGTTTCAAAGGACAGGCTGACTCTCTTGTGAGGCACTAATGCAGCTGCTGTCTTTAAGCTGAAGCCAATGCTCATTTACTATTCTGGAAATCCAAGGGCCGTTAAGAATGATGCTAAATCTATTCTGCCTGTGCTCAATAAACGAAGCAGCAAATCCTGGATGACAGGACATCTATTTACATATGGTTTACTGAATATTTTAAGGCCACTGTTGAGACCTACTGCTCCGAAAAAAGATTTCTTTCAACTTTTACACTATTACTATTCATTGACAATGCATCTGACCATCCAAGAACTCTAATGGGGAGTACAAGGACATGAATATTTTCATGCGTGTTAACTCAACATCCATTCTGCAGCCCATGGATCAAGGAGTAATTTTGACTTTTTATTTATTTAAAAAATACATTTTGGAAGGTTATAGCTGGCAAAAAGTGTGATACTTCTGATGAATTCTGGCAAAGTAAATTGAAAACCTTCTGAAAAGGAGTCACCATTTTAGACACCATTAAGAAGGGTTATGATTCATGGGAAGTAGAAATATCTGTATTAACAGAAGTTTGGAAGACATTGATTCCAATTTTCATGGATGACTTTGAGAGATTGAGACTTCAGTGGAGCAAGAAACTACACGTTAGGGAAATAGCAAGAGAACTGGAAGTAGAAGTGGAGCCTAAAGATGTGACAAAACTGTTACAATCTCATAATAAAACTTTAATGGATGAAGACTTCTTTCTTATTAATAAGCAAACAAAATGTTTTCTTGAGACGGAATCTACTCCTGGTGAATACACTACGAACACTGTTGAAATGACACCAAAGGATTTAGAGTACTACATAAACTTAGTTGATAAACAGTGGCAGGGTTTGAACAGATTGAAATCAATTTTGAAATAAATTCTATCAAATAGCATCAGATGTTACAAATAAATATTTCATGAAATGAAGAGTCAATAGATGTGGCAAACTTCATTGTTTACTTATATTAAGCAACTACTACAGACCCTCTAACTTTCAGCACCCTGATCAGTTAGCAGTTATTAACATTGAAACAAGATGCTCCACTAGCAAAAAGATGACTGCCTGAAGGCTTAGATGATTGTCAGCATTATTTGCAATAAAATGTGTTTCAATTAACTTATGTACATTTTTTTAGACATAATGCCATTGCACACTTAATAGACTACAGTATGGTGTAAGCCTAACTTTTCTCTGCCCTGGGAAACAAAATTTTTGTGGTGGTCCAGAACTGAACCTGCAATAATACCTCTGAGGAATCCCTTTATTTTCTCGGGTTTTACAGATGAGAGAACTGAATTCAGAGGGCAAAGTCATGTTCCTCAGATCCCTCAAAGATTAGTTTGATCCCAATACATTTTACATATGTTGTGAGAGGTTGACTGATGAGGTGACTATGCATCATAGGATTTTTCCATGTCCTATTTTTAAAAAATCTAGTTTTAGCCCCTCGTCCTTGTACTACACAGCCTTCTCAAGCAGTGCCTGGATCTCTGCATCCTCTATGTTGCTGTCCCTAGTGAATTTTTAAAGGCTGTCTATTGTACTAAGAAATGTGAAGAGAATCAAATATTTCAAGTCCCAAAAATAAAGTCATGGCTGGCTCTTACGCTCCTAGAATGCTTAGCATCGAACTGGAATAATGCTGACCTGGGAAATGAGCTCAGGATTCAGTGAAGACAAAACAAGTGATCAAAGCAGGCCTCCACACTGCTCTCTTGTTCATATGTCCACTGGCTTATTTATTCTTTCATATCTGGATAACAGTTTACTAGGCACTCTGTATATTGGATTAATTAAGACACAGTCTCTAGCCCCACCTAGGTACTTTTCAGATCGAATAACTCCCAAAAACTTTAAAGCAGAGGTTATAACAATATTGTGTTAAATAAAAACTTATTTAATAAGTATTATAGCTTAAAATGTCTCATATCACTTTTAGTGCATTTCTTTGGTAGCAACTGATAAGCCCTTTGTATTGTATTGAGGTTTTATTTTTATTAAAAAATACTTATTTCTATGTTCTTATCTTCTAGCTATTCAATTATTGCCTGTATCATGATGAATAATAATATTTATGATCATCTGAAGATTCAAAATATTGTATACTCCCTCACTTTGTAACCTCATATCCCATGACAAGCCACAGGTCATC
The DNA here is from genome assembly GCF_002776525.5 of Piliocolobus tephrosceles. Classification (NCBI taxonomy): domain Eukaryota; kingdom Metazoa; phylum Chordata; class Mammalia; order Primates; family Cercopithecidae; genus Piliocolobus; species Piliocolobus tephrosceles. The sequence goes on from NC_045440.1 coordinate 60,340,554, forward strand.
TGCAGGGGTGTCCAATCTTTTGGCTTCCCTGGGCCACATTGGAAGAATAATTGTATTAGGCCACACATAAAATACACTAACATTAACAATAGCTGATGAGCTAAAAACATATATATGTTGCAAAAAATCTCATGACGTTTTAAGGAAATTTATGAATTTGTGTTGGGCCTCATTCAAAGCCATCCTGGGCCACATGCAGCCTGCAGGCCACCGGTTGGATGAGCTTGATCTGTAATTATTGTGCACATCCATTTGTACAGGGGACTCAGTCTGTACCTGTCAGACATTTCAAAGGAAACTTTATGTATGTTGAGGGAAGGGAGTGGGAAATGAAATGCTTCTATCATATTTCTCATATCCATGGGTTTTTTTTTGTTTGTTTAAACCTCTGTATCTTTGCTCTTAAGCACGGTACAGCCAATGCAGATGGCTGAGGCCACACTTAAGTCAGCGCCTCCTGACAGTGATGTCAACCATCCTTTCTGCAGTGTCTGAGTGGCCCTTGCCCTCTCCTGACTGGTTTTATAGATTATACTAAACATGGTGCTTCTCAGTGCTTAGTTCCTCAAATGTCTGTGTTCTCTGCATGGGCAAGGACAGGATTAACTTGGGAGTTTTATCCCAGTGAAAGTATGTACTTGAAGATCTGCGTGCTCTATTTACTGTGATAGAACAGTCATAAAGAACGAAGGAAATCTTGTCTTTGGCACATAAAGCCTATCCAAGGAGGCTGTAGCTGTGGAGGGAAAGCCAGAAGAGCATTTGCAAACTGGCTGAGGTACTTTGCCATCTTGTACCCAAAGGTAAGTGTCCTCCTGGGAGCCCAGCTCTGCAATGGAAGCCTCCCGACCCTGGATTCAACATCAGAGGCCTCCTCACTTCTAATGCTGTGTGTAATTTCCAGCTATGCCCCTTGTGCTGTCAGTAAATAGAGTGTTTGATGATATTGGGGAAGATTGAATTACAAGACAGGGATTTTCTCGTAATTCAGCCATTCGGTGACTCAGTTTTTGAATTAATCACACATGAATTTGGAAAAGCTTAATAAAAACTTTCTTTTTTCTTACAAAAAAATTTAAGAGACTTTGCTATTTGGAAAGATTGCTGGGTTTTAGTGCCATTCTTTCGTTTTTCACTTCTTTTTACTTTTTTTTTTTTTTTTTTCTTGAGTGGATTCACCTTTACATCACGATCTTTCCTTGGGCAGTATGGGTACATAAAGTCACAGTGAGATGATAGTTCCCAAAAGATACCGGTTTCAGGCTAATGCTGAATATCATACCCTTTCCTTTTAAATAAATAGATGAACCAAGAATTGGATTTTTGCCAGCATTCAAAAATCATACAGAATATTTATCTCTTAAAAATTCTGCTGATAACATTTTGCCTGTCTGTCTGCCTGACTGCCCTTCCTCCCTGCCTCCTTCCCTACCTCCCTCCCTCCCTCTCCTTTCCTCTCCCTGACCCCCTTAACTCCAAAGTGCACACACAGTTTCTTTCAGGAACCGGGACATTTAGTTCTACTGAGCTGTTGCTTTCTTCATTATTCATTCAATTTTTGTGTTTTTCCATGTACAAGGTATTTTCACTTTTTTAAAAATTGAGAAAAAAAATGTTGTCAGTATCAATAAATCTGCATCCAGGGAGAGTCACTTCTTATCAAGGTTTCAAAAGCGCTTCATGGTTTTCCAGTCTCCTGTCCCTGCTAATCAACGCTGATGTTTCACATACACAGGACACAAGATGCCAACTTCTAAACCAGCTCTTTGCCGCATTCCATTTTAGGAATGAGAACCTGGATTATTTATTTAAAACTGTATAAAGTGCTGTTGTTAAGCTGCTCTCTGCGAAAAGCAGAAAGTGGTTTGAGCCAGGTGGGGAGAGGCTGGGCAGGAAGACGGCTTGATTCTGTGGGAAAAGGGAGAGCAATTTTATTTCCTGCTATAAATTAAAAAGCCTAATTCAACCATCCACCAGTAATATGATAACCAATTAATACATTAATGGACAGGGATTATGGAGTCTGGTTTTAGAAAATGGAAACTAGAAGTCAATTTCACTTGAATACTCTTCTGGGCATTTTTTTTTTTTTCCTTTCCTGTAGCCAAAACCAAGTGCTTATGTAGCAACGATAATTACTATAAGAAATACTATGAATCAGAACTGGTTAATGTTTGTAATGTTTCTTTAACTCTCAGTCAAGAAGTGCTACAAGTATTACTTGCCTGACATAATAGTTAAGTGAAATGATATAAAGTAGTAATTATCCCATTTTCTGGTAATTTTATTTTTCCCAGTTGAAACCTTAGTATCATTTTATTTTTTATTCTTGAAAACCAATCTATGTGTTATGTTTTACTTTATCCATATAACACGGCTGTTCATTCACACAGATGACACATTTTTGTAGTCACATCTCAGGGCTTTTAAAGCACATTTTTAGCCTAACTCACATAAGTTATTGCTATCTAACGATATGTAATTTACCAAATCTCAGTTTTGGGGACACTTTAAAATCAAAGTGAAAGCTACACATGTTTAATAACTAATGTATGTATATAGATGTGGTCATGATAATCTTACTACTTAATAGTGATTATTGAATTGGAATTCACCTTCAGTGTTCACACTGCAAGTGGTTTGGAATGACCAGAATTGGAATAAGAATTGCACTTGGGTAAAACAGAAAAAGAAGCAAAATTGCTTCTTGAGCATAGAGTCACTATATCTATCTCTAGCACCCAAATACTTGGGAAGAAAAGTAAGCCTAATACTCTTGAGACAATGGACATGATTAAATATGATGAAATGTGATTTTTTAATTCTTACAAATGGGGAGGCTGCTGAAGATTGGCTTCTCTCGAGTCCCATTGATTTAATTTGGGCATACTATAATTTACTAGGCTGGAGTAGAAACAGTCATTCAGTGAGGCCATCATAAGCTCATTAGAAACACACCGGGAATGCTTAATGCTGGACAACCCACAGCTTTTTGCATCCATTTTATACTGATCCCCTCTTGCCTTGCCCACTGCTCACTACTGCATGCCATTGATAGCGTGGTCATTTTCAAACACACCCCAGAAAATGAGAGGTATTTTTTAAAACAAGATTTAAATCACCAAGAAACATATAAAAAAAACGTTTCAGAGGTGTTCAGCACGCTGCTAGAAGAAAACAGCAACAACAAAAACTTCTCAAGGTGTTAATCATGGTAAGATTGGCTAGCTGTTAAGTACTTTAGAGTGCAACTAATCAAGAGCTCAAACATCCTACACAATGAAACAGAAATAATTATTGTCCCTGAGCTGCTATTGTTTCCTGCCTCAGCCTTCCATGGACTAATAAAAGCTTTAATTTTAAATCGTGCAAAGGAAATGTCAGTGTTGCAAAGAAATACAATGTAAAGCCACTTTGCTCACCATCAGGTAAAACACAGAAGGAATTAGACCTTAATAGACTAAAGCTAAGTGAAACCTAAACAAACCTGAGCAAACACTCCCCTCTAGCCCTGTGCACTTTTTTCTCCTTGCTCCTAATTGATATGACCACAATAAAAAAACCTGGTTTCCAACATCCTCACCTTTCAGATGAGAATGTTCTGATAAGGTGTGAGGGCTCTGGTTATGAGGTATATGTGTCTGTGCTTATGATATCAGTTACGCACAGTGAGTAATTTAGTTCAAACAAGGGACGTTTATTCTGATGTTTCACAGGAAGAGAGGGGGAGGCAAGGGCAAAGGAGAGAAAGATGGCTTAAAGGCTTCCTGCATTCAAATGCTGTGCCTTTTTTCATTTTTACTATCTTCAAAAAACAAAACAAAACAAAACAAAACTAAGATAACATTTAAATCCAAAACTTGTTTTTGAAACTTCAGTTTACTAAGAAAGTAATGCATACCATATGAATAAATGTAAGGGGACAATTCTTCTGAAATCTTTATTGTGGATTTTGCAATATAATTTGACTGATGTCAAACAGAATCGCAAAGAGAAAAAAATATATTAGGAAAGCATGTGCATTATCCAGTTAATGTTTATCACATGGTATTGTTCTAAAAAAACCAAAACACCTTGGGAATTTTGGGGGATTTGATTATATTTGTTTGTTCTTTTATCTATCTACAAATATATGTTAAATGCTCACTGCTTTCTTGTATTACGTGTTACGGTTGCTTCAAGTGCAGTAATAACACTTTTTCCCTGAAAGAATTACAGTCTATTTTTTTAAGTCAGACACAGTGTTATGCCATAGCTGGGAAAGAGTTCCATGTTGTACCCAGTAGAGAACGTGGATGTTGGAATTGGCTAGTCCCAGGGCTCAGATTCCGGCTACTCTTGGACCAAGTCACGTCCGCACTCTGGGCCAGTAAAATGAAGGCAGTAATACCTGTTGACTGGTTGTGAGAATGAGAGAAGATGGATAACGTGTGTAAGTACCTGGTGCAATCTCAGGCACACAGTTAGTGCTCAAAAATTTGTAGCTCTGTAGGGAAGGAAAAAATAATTTCCTCTCTGCCTTTCATAGTTCTTCATTCAAATGGACCCCACTAACAGAAGAGAGACTAATAAGAGAAAAACAAACAAGTTTAATAACATGTATACCTCATGTTTACATAAGAAATACCTAGAGAAATGAGAGAGCTTTGAATTCAGGCTTAAATACCACTGTCCGTGGAAATACAGAATGAAGGGCACAGGGAAACCCAGAAATGGGAGGTCACCCGGGAAAGCACCGAAATTGGTACCTTTCCTATGGACAAGTCTCCAGTGATTTGGAGCCATCCTTCTCTTCCTGGTCCTGAGAGGGAGACTCCCTTACAAATGAAGATTTCCTTAATAGTTGTACATTTCTCTTACAAAAGGGTAACTTCTACCCTTGTTTTCAGAGCTTCTCTGGTTTCCGCAGTTTCTCCAAGCATTATCAGCTCAAAATAATCCTTATATCAAAAAAGCATATTTTGGGGTGGCATATTCTCACCACCTATAGGTCTAATAACCAAAATAATAGGACATTACCTGACTTGTATTATGTTTTATATTTTTCCCTCTTCTTCCAGGCATTTGCTTCACTGCCATCAGAATTATATTTTCTAAACTACAGTTCTGTTAACGTGATTTTCCTACTCAACGTCATTTGTCTACAGCTATAGCTTTCAAGCATTTTTTAATAGGCAATTATTCAAAAAAAAAAAAAAAACCTACATACAAAATGAGTAAAAAAGCAATATTTTAGTAGTATAAATATATTTTAAACTGTAACATATACTTATAAGGCAAGAACATAAGAACAGTGAGATTCTTTTAATAACAATGTTAATGTATTCTATAATAATTTTAAAATGACAGCTAGGAATGATTATGAAGTCTTGTACCAGTTTTAGCATTAAAGTTATCTTGAACTTTCATTTTGTTTGTACAGAACAAAGATGATATTTATTCATAAAACTAAGTAGTCATTAATGGTAAGAGACCATTTTTATATCCCCATTTACAATCTCATTGTTTAAGTAATTTAACTCATCTTTTCAGAAGACAAAAGCTTTTATAGTTCACAAACACTATCAAAATTTATTCAGACTTCTGACTTAAGTGTCATAAAATTCTATCCACTCTTGTTTCATATATATTATATTGTTACCTTTTAAGATTTTTCATTAGTTAGAATATTTTGATCTCTGCCTCCTCCCCGCAAAACCCAATTGTGATAGATGGTCTGCTTATGGATCTTGAAATATCAAAGTAAATGTTATAAATGTTTGGCTAGGAAAAAAAAAATTCAAGGATGCCATCCCTTTTCTCAAACTCTGTCTTCCAATTTCCAGGGTTACAGATGAGAAATCTGGTGGCAGTCTAATTATTTTCCTTTGTTCAGCCTCTCTCTCTCTCTCTCAAGAAACTTACAAGTTTTTCTTTTATCTTTGGAGTTGAGTATAATACTGAATTATGTCTAAGTCAGCATTTTAAGTGGCACTTCATGAGCCTTACATATTTGGAAATTCAAGTTTGACCACTGAGAGCACTTTTAGGTTGGCCCTGGTGTTTCCTTGACCCGTCCATCCTTTTGGGACTGTTTTGTTTTTGTTTGTTTGTTTGTTTTTTGTTTGCTTGTTTGTTTTTGCACTTCCTTACTTTCTTGCATGTCAAGATGCTTCAGGCTCATCTTGTTTGCTGTAACCCCAGTCCTAGAATCAGCTTTTTATCCAGAGTGCCTTGGTTCCTTTAAATGGAAAATGGTATTAGAAACCAAGATCTGGGCACTGGGCATGCCTGTTCCTATACAAGTGTGATTGCTTTTAGACCCTGTGGTGAGAGCCATAGTCTACTAACTGTGTCTATACAAATATCTCTCTCATTATTTGTGTAACCATCTAGCTACATCTGCACTAAGTTAAACATGAATTCATACTGATTGCTCTGATTCTAATGCAGCACTGCATGGTTTATTCCAGTGTGTTCCCCTTGCTTTTCTGCAAACTGCCTCTCTAACAGTGAGAAATCTCCTGTTCCTACTACCCATCATCCATTTATTTATTTTTTCCATCCTTGCATATAATGCAGCCATTTCATAATTTTAACCCATATCCCAGAAAATTACTTTTTAATTATTATAGTTATGATTTTTTTTAAAAAGGAATATTTTTTCAAAATTCATTTTAGAATGATTTTATTGTTTGGATGTTTCAGTATTTAGGCTTACAGATTTTGTTTGTAGAAAATATTGACTGGCTTCTATTTCCTTTCAAATGTTATTATCAGCCCTTTAATACAAGACAACCAATAACAGTCAGAGTGATAGAAATCCTGTAAATCACTGCAATTATCACAAGTAACTTGAAGGTCCACAATTTAAAGATAATGCTTTAACAAAATGGACAGGTTATGTGGCATTAACCAATGTTGTTTTGAACGATATCATCTTTTTAATTGTTCTTACTATTAAAAGTAGAACCACTTAGATGCATTCAGGAAAAATGTTTCTTTTTCCTCTGCTGTTTCCCCAATGATATCACCTGTGATACGGACAGTGAGTTGCTTTGGGGCTGAGCATGGGGTACCAGGGTAGTCTCTGTGTAACTCATGAATTCTAGCTAGTGTGGTCATTCATAAAATTTGGAGCTGCCTTCTTGTAATTCAACCTCCTGAGGGTCAGGGGTGAGCTGCCTTTTTGCAATTCATTAAAGACATAAAAGCATCATATGTGCTGACTTATACATAATTCAGTATTGTACTCAACTCCAAAGATAAAAGAAAAACTCGTAAGTTTCTTGAGAGAGAGAGAGAGAGGCTGAACAAAAGAAAATAATTAGACTGCCACCAGATTTCTCATCTGTAAACCTGGAAATTGGAAGATAGAGTTTGAGGAAAGGGATGGTGTCCTTGGAATACTTTTTTCTTAGCCAAACATTTATAAAACATTTATTTTGATATTTCAAGATCCATAAGCAGACCATCTATCACAATTGGGTTTTGCGGGGAGGAGGCAGAGATCAAAATATTCTAACTAATGAAAAATCTTAAAAGGTAACAATATAATATATATGAAACAAGAGTGGATAGAGTTCTATGACACTTAAGTCAGAAGTCTGAATAAATTTTGATAGTGTTTGTGAACTATAAAAGCTTTTGTCTTCTGAAAAGATGAGTTAAATTACTTAAACAATGAGATTGTAAATGGGGATATAAAAATGGTCTCTTACCATTAATGACTACTTAGTTTTATGAATAAATATCATCTTTGTTCTGTACAAACAAAATGAAAGTTCAAGATAACTTTAATGGTAAGACTGATATAAGACTTCACAACCATTCCTAGCTTGTAAAGCCAAGCTGGACTGAATGGCAACTTCACCTTGACACAGGGGATATTTGTGGGGCACAAAACACCAACTATACATAGAAGCCCTGCTAAGCATTATCAAAAGAGAAGTAAAATTGCTTGTGGCTAATATCACCTAGCTTGGTGTTAGGTTTCGACATAATTTGAATCTGTTAATTAGATAATATTAACAGGTGACATTATTTTGATTTGTTATGAGAAAAGATCCAGGAATTATACAATGAATATAGGTTCAAAAACCATTTATCAGACGTTCTCAATGTAGCTGGCATTGAACTAAGCTCCTAAATCTAAAAATAAAAAGATAGGAAATCAGAGTGCAAATATTTATTTCCTAGCTAAAATATTTTTTTAAAAGCAAAAGATTCCTCTTAAATAATGATTGGGAAGTTCATGTAAGACAATAAAAACAAAAAGATGTAAACCCTAAAGTAATTTTAAAAGATTAGTTTTTGCAGTTTTAATTATGTAGTTTGATAATTTATCGATTATTTAAATCAATATAACAGTGAAACTACCAATAAATTATGTCTACCAAGAAAAAAATGATTTAATGATCACTTTGCATTTGAAAGGTCATATAATTAAAGCCTCCTTACTTCACTCACTTTCAAAATCTTGATTCTCTAGATCAGATACAGAACTCTTTTTTTTTTTTAAACGTGATTTTTTAAAATCCCAAATTATCAGCTTGCTCAATGGACTGAAGTTCTCTGTATCCTCATTTACCTGAAAGAGAAAAGGAAATACTAACTCATCTATATCTCTTTCATCCAAACAATAATTGCTAATAGTTTGCATTTTCATGTATTTTAAGATTGAAAGTGATATAGAAGTGTTTTAATAATAAATTTTAACAGAGATGATAATTAATGCCTACACTTATAATAATATTCAGAGGATTTTTTACGTATTATTACAGTTTGTCAATTCCCATAGTCTAGGCTTATCTCATAGTTCTCTAAGTGATTTAACAGAAAATAGGGTTAAATTAACATTTAATTTTCTGATTTTTGGCTACTATATAAATTCAGCCTGGGCTAGAGTACAATGGATTCTGAATTGTGAATACACAATATAAAATACTTATCCAATATTGTGTTTGAGAGTATTTATTGATGTAAATTACTTACCAATTTCAATTGCTTCAGTGAGTATTTTTTCAGTTTCTCATTTTTATTTTATGTTAATCGGTATCTATTCAGACCTAACATAACCCGTACAGGCTGTGTCCACAAAGGTTCTTATTGTGAGTTCCATATGCAACATATTTCAACAAACATTTCACACCAGAAGTGAATTGTAAGCATGTACAATTTTGGGGAACTGGACTGTGAAATATTAGAAGCAATACACTCAATCCAAGTTGATGGCTGATATCTGATCTGAAAATAGTGTATTTTCCTTCAAATGTGGGTATCTTGTCACTTTGCATTGCGTTGATATAAACAGATATACAAGAGGAAAATTACTGTAAAAAACAAAATCTTTCTTTTATAAATACAGTAACAAAAAACAAAACAAAAATCAAAACTGTTTCTGTATTTTTAATATCTGAAATTCTTTCTCTATGAGTGTGATAATCCATTGTTGATGTTTATGAAATGGTGTACTAGTCTCTTTTGGCTGCTCTAATAAATTGACAGAAATTTAATGACTTAAAGCAACACAAATATTTGATCTTACAGTTCTGGAGGTAAGAATTCCAAAATGTGTCTCACAGGGGCTAAAATTAAGGTGTTAGCAGGGCTGTGATCCTTTCTGTAAGTCCACAGGAATGTGGTATAATAAAAATTATTTGGTCTTTGTCCCTAAGATTTCTGGCACAGGGCTCCTAAACTCCTTAGAATCTCCACAGTGAAGTGTTTCTTTGTTATGCAAACAAATATCTCCTGAACAGATATAATATAATACTATCTAGTCCCCTAGATAGCTTCAGGATGGGAGCTGGTCAGCAGAAGGGCCAAGCCTTGATTAGGAGGAATGGGACTTTCAGCCCTGTCCCTAGCCCCACCTCTGGGGAGGGGAGGGGCTAGATATTTGAGTTCAGTCACCAGTGGCCAATTATTTAATCAGTCACGCCTCTTTAATGAAACCTCCATAAAAGCCCCTAAATAAGAAGGTTCAGAGAGCTTCCAGGCTGGTGAACACATGGAGGTGCCTGGAGGATGCCCTGGGAAACACGGAAGTTCCGCCCACGAGTCCCTCCTCTCTCCTATGCAACACTTTCATTTGGCTATTCTTGAGCAGCCTCCTTTAAAATAAACCATTAGTATTGAGCAAAGTGTTTTCCTGAGTTTTGTGAGCCCTTCTAGAGAATTATTGAACCTGAAAAAGAGTCATGGAAACCACTGAATTTGTAGTTGGTGGGGCAGAAACACGGGTAGCCTGGGAACCCCACTTGTGGCTGGTCTCTGAAGTGTGGTCAGTCTTGTGGGACTGAGTGCTGATCTTGTGGAGTCTATGATAACTCCAGCAGTTGGTGTCAGAATTGAATTACATTTTTGGATACTCACCTGGTGTCAGAGAGTTGGAGAACTGATGCTGGAAAAGACACCATATATTTGATGTTGGGGGGGAAATCTTTCGGAGAGAATCCATTTTCTTGCCTTTTCCAGTCTCTGGAGGACTCCTGCTTTCTTTGGCTCCTGCCTCTTCCATCTTTCAAGCTAGCAATAGCTGGTTGAGTCAGTTCCGCGTTGTATCACTCTCATACTGACTCTTGTGTCTCCAAAAACCCGTGTGATAATCTTGGGCTCACCAGGTAATCCAGGGTAATCTTCTTAAGGTCAGCTGAGTAACCACAATTCCCTCAGCAACCTGAATTCCCCCTTGTCTTGTAACATGTACACAGGTTGGGGAATTAGCATGTGGTTCTCTTTAGGGGTCCACCATTCTGGTATTACAAATGGTGATAGCAGGAAATGCATTCTTTCACAAGAGAAATAACTTGGTAACCACAAAATTTAATGAATTATACAAATGCCAGGATTTTGTCCAAATTATTTTGCGGTGCTAGAATTTTGATATATCAAATGAATACTTGAATAAGTGAAAAAGAGAAAATTCCAGCTAAACCTTCAGAAGACCTGGTTTCTAGTGATTTTTCTGCTCTGCCATAGTGATCTTGGGCAAATCATATCAAAGTTATTGAGTTTCCTCCCCAACGAGACTGATATTACCTGTAATAATTTAAAAGTTGTTGATAGAAAGAAGCAAAATAATGTTTCTGAAAATACACTGGAAATCATAATGATATTCAAATGTTGTTACATAAATATGATATTGGCTGGAGCTTAGCAAATTTGTAAAACAAAGTTATTGTCCATTAAAATACTCTTTGCTCCAATACTTCAGGACCAGTAAAAGTCAGACCACTCCTCAAAAGAAAATTTTACTCTATAATTGCCTATATACCCTGCCCTCTACCCACTCTCCACCCTTTTATAGTCCTCCTGCCCCAATTAAGTATGGGAGAAACATAACCGAAAGAAAGACTATTTTGAAAAGCAGCAGAGGATTGAAAATAAAGAAAAATTCCTGAGACTACAATTTTGGTTTCTCCATTGGGAAAAAAGATGAGGAAAACGTAATAATTATCTTCAAAAACATGAAGTTGGAACACCAACAATAGTGACAAAATAAGAAACAAGCTTAAGGATTAAAGATTTAGTGTAGGCTTCAGAAATAACTTCCCCACATGAAAGTCAATAATGGTTGAAATGGGATGCTAAAGGTTTTATATTTTCCTGATTTAGAGGTTTATGAAAGAAAGAAAAGCATTCTTACATTCTGTGAAGGAGATTAAGCATCTCTGGCTTCATTTTAAAGGTAACAAAAGTGGATCCTTACCGAAGTAACATATTCAGTACCAAATATATTTGTTCTTTTTCGGAATGATTTTGGCTATTCTTGGAATATTATTTTTCCAGATAAATTTTGAAACATCTTTGTGAACTTCCCTGGTAAACCCTGTTGTGATATGGGTTAGATTTACTTTGAGTTGATAGATTGATTATTTATGGGACAAGTAAATATTTTCAAACTGAGGACTGCAACCCACACAAATGACATCTTTCTCTACTGATTTGGATTTTCTTTAATGTCCTTCAGTAACATTTATGTTTTGCTCCATAAAGTTCTTGCACTTCTTTAGGATTATTCTTCAATGATACATAGTTTTAATTGGTATTGTGAAAATTTTGCTTTTCTTTACTTTTCATAAAATACAATGTACACAATAAAATGCACATAAAATAGGTATGGAAGGCCTAACACATCCATAGAGTGACCAAAGTCAAGGGGAAAAAAACAAACACACACACATTTCCAACTTCAGAAACCCTCTTCACGTCCCTCTCCTAAATAATTACTTGTATGTTTAAAATAACCACCTCTGTATTCACAGGTTACCATTATATTAACTTTCACCATAATTACTTCTTTGCTTTATTATGTAATTGTATATATATAAACAATAGAATTTAGATTTGTTTGCTTTTGGATTTTATATTAATAAGAAAGTAGTCTTCTTTGCTCAAAATTGTTTGTGAGATTCATCTATGATGTGTGAATATATCACAATTTATTACTCATTTCACTGACCCATGTGATATTTCGTGTTATGTGTCAACTTGGCTAGGCTATAGTATTCAATTATTTAATGAAACAATAATTTAGAGCTACTGTGAAGGTACTTTGTACATGTGGTTAACATCTAGACTTGCTTCACTTTACGTAAAATGTGATAATATGGATAGGACAATTCCAATCAGATTTCTATGTATACATGAATGTATGTACGTATGTATGTATCTACGTGTCTATGTGTCTATCTATCTATATCTATCTATCTATCTACCTACCTACCTACCCATCTATCTATTTCTAGTTCTGTTTCTCTGGAAAACCCCTACTGATACAACCCAGTTTTCTGAAAGATGATGCTACAGACTTTGATGCATTTGTGTTCTGGAACACATGGACAAGGCTCCCCAGCATGTATATCTATGAGTAGATTTTCTGGGTATCATAATTTTCTATTTATTAGGGGACATACACTATTTTATTTAAATGTGGTACCAATGTGCATTGCCATCAGAAGTGTATGAGAGTTCTGATTTCTCCAGATCTTCACCAGCAGTCAGTATTGTCAGATATTTCCACTGTAGCTTGATAAGTGTGCAGTATCTGTGCTCTTTTTACTTTTTTTTTCCTGCTTCCATTGTGCATTGAATTTGCATTTTTCTAATGGGCAACACTACTGATCCACTTTCATATCCTTACTGGTCATATGGATATCCACTTTTGTGAAGGTCTCTTTCCATTTTTTTATTACATTGTCAGATTTTTTATCTAAAACGATTTTAAGTATAGATTCTAGTCCCTTATTTCAAATGACTTCTTTCCTTCTGCAGCTTGTTTTTGCACTGATTCTTTGCTGTCTTTGATTAAGACACCATTTTACCATATAAAAATTTATCAAGGTTTTCCTTTATTACTATTGCCATTTGTATGTTATTTAGGAAATAGTTTCCAATCTTGGGATGTTTAATATATCATTCTATAATAGTTTTTAAAATCTTTATAAATTTTCTTTTCACAATTTTTTAATTTACCTGAAATTGACTTTTTAAATGTATATTAAAGTGCGAGACTAACTTTATTTTGTTCTAAAAGGTACTCAATTGCCCAGCATCACTTGTTGGAATGACCATATTCTCCATTAATCTACTCATACCCTTGTGTCATTTATTAAATTTCCATAAGTGTGTGGATTTACTTCTTGTTTCTCTAGTATGTTCTGGTGTCCTGTTTTTTAATCTTTGCTTCAATTCCATAATAACCAACTGACTAGAGCCTTATAATATGTCAGGATATCTTGAGACTAAGTTCTCTCTACTTGATTTTCTTCAAGTGATCTGGTTATTATTTTTTCACTTTTATTTAAAATTACTGTGTTAAGTCTATGGTAAGAGCAAAAAAAGTATTAAATATGTAAATATATTTGGGGAGAATTAGTGTCTTCATAATATTTTATTTTTCTATGAATGTGGCATATCTCCTCCATTTATTTGTTTTTAAAAGTGTTTTTAGTGAAATTTTATATTTTGTCAATGGAGTTCACATATTTTATAGATTTATTTCTATGAAATTTACAGTTTTAATGCTATTGTAAGTGATATTGCTTTTTCGGTGTTTGTTTTTTTTGTTTCTTGACAAAGTCTGGCTCTATCACCCAGGCTAGAGGCTGGAGTGCAGTGGCACAGTTTGGCTCACTGCAACCTCTACCTCCCAAGCTCAAGCAATCCTCCTACCTCAGCCTCCCAAGTAGCTAGGACTACAGGTGTGCACTAGCACACCTGACTAATTTTTGTGTTTTTTGTAGAGATGGGGTTTTGCCATGTTGCCCAGGCTGGCTTGTGAACTCAAGCTATCTGCCTGCCTTGGCCTGCCAAATGGCTAGGATTACAGGGATGAGCCACTGTGCCTGGCCATGATACTGTTTTTATTTTTTCTTGGCATAAGTTATGGTATAGAGAAATAAAATGGAATTTTGCTTCACTATTTCATTATTATAATACTACATTCTCAATGACTTTTTGTTTCCAGGGACAGTAATGCATAAACCTATGAATATAATTGTAAATGTCTACAATTTCTCCTTTTTAATTCTGTCAAAAGTGGACAGTTTCAAATAAATTCATGTTTATTTAAATATTTTAGTGTTTTTAAAATCTATCCATTTTTATCCATATTAGAACATTTTTAAATTCAACTTGCATCCTCTTGGCATTTACAAATAAATATGCATGCCCAACTTTACAATTGTCTAGTAATTTTTTAAAGTATGCCATATCATTCCCCCCTCCTGAATTAGATTCATTAATTCTCTGTATCCTATTTCTGTATATTAGAATGACTGACTTTATTTTACTAAAGAATAATATTTACAGAAGTTTTCTTAAAATATGATAGGAGAAATACCTAAATTTCTAGAGGTACCATAGCTTTTTAAAGACAGTTCACAACAATCAAGCTGATGCTTCCTGCCTTTCTTCACGTTAGAACGGTGAACAAAGATAAAAAGTAGGTGTGCTCATATGCATTTAATAACCAAAGGACTGAAAACATCTGCCCTTTTATTCTTCCATATTTCTAACATTTCCAAGGAGTTCTGCTAGAATAAGGAAGATTGTGCACACTTGAAGTTTGGAATGACAATGACATATAATTTGTGCTATCTAGCCAGTCCAGGCTTCAGTGGTCTGAGGTGTGGTCTTGTTTGGCCCTGAGCTGCTTTACTGCATCATTTGTTAGTGGAGCACTTGGCAACTGAACACTATAGAACTGTTCAGTTCTATAGTGCTGGGGCCACTTAATCTTCAGTGAATCTAAACGTGGCTACATTACAATTATAAATTTTGGTTCTCAGATGAACTCTGGAAGCTGCAATTTCAGAAATGAATAATTCAAATTAAAAAAAAAAGTAGTGATCGAAGTGAAATTTTGTGAGTCAGTAATGACCACTTGGAAGTCACCTGCATGGCTTTCTCATTAGGTTCAGCTCTAATGTATAATGGTTTAAAAAGCTACAGTATTTTAATAATCTTCCAAGGATAGCCAAGTCACTATATCTTCTCTGGAATTCCATCTCTGATTATTTCTTTCATTCCAATTACTTCTCAGGGGCAGGTGTCATTTCTACTGGGAATTGTAGCCTTTGTTTTAGTGTGGACAAGAGTTGACTTTCCCTCCCACCTGCTACCCTTTCCCTTAGAGTCACTGGAATGATATACCTGGCCTGCCAAGAAGAAGCCTCAAAATGGGGTGCGGTGAGGCCAAAACTCCAGAATACCTTGGCTAAATCTTTTTGGGAGAATATTATCTGATCTCAACTCTTTTTTTTTTTTTTAATTTTACTTTGATTTTTTTTTCAATGCTTCATTAAAAATTTGCCAAAACTAGTTAACTAGATTATATTATTCTCTCTCTCTTTATCATTCTGTGGGCCTACCTATTCCTTGGGACTATTTAGATACTTTAAAAATATAATAAAAATAGTATTTAATGTTTGTTATATAGTTAATAATAGATGAGACTCTATATTATCCTTTTATCTCTTTTTGCTAAGATTACGTATATGTATATAATGATTTATTTTTTAAATTCTATTAACCATTTATAAATAATACATATTAACATAAATACTCTTTTTCTAAAATAAAAAATCATTAGTGACAAGAATGGTACTGCTTTACATTTTTACAAATCTCTTTAATATCTGACATAATAGAAGAAAGCTGGGCTCTCATATCTGCTTTTACATTAGGGCTTTTACAATATCACACCTTAGGTAGCCTCTAAAAATCTCCTCTGTACGCTTATGAAAGAATGAGAGTGAAAAAGATAAATGACATCTTAGTATTATAAAAATAGCTTTGACTTTGAATTCCCTTAAAAGGCTCTTGAGGACCCCCCCCAGACCACACTTTGAGACCCACTGCTCTAGTATAATCTCCTTATCTTACACATAAGGACACTGAATCTCAGAGAGAGTGAGAAACACAAAATCTCACAGCCTATTAATGACAGGATATGGATCTTAGATGGCTTGTCTCACTTCTCTTAGGTTAGATTCTCAATTCAAAACCAAGAAAATATACCCTAAAGGCCTGTTCTCTTCTCTCTAGTTGCAAAGATGGTCACAATATATTACCAATTTTTTTTTAAATAAAAGGGGTAAGTCAACAAATGTGATATATTTTTCCTACAAGCATATTGTCTAAATCTGAATTACACTATTTGAATTAGGATCTCTATTTGAACTGAAACACTCAGGCAAATTTGATTGCATCCTACTCCATGCAAGCTGGTAATGACAAACTGCACAGTAAATATCATAGATAAACGTGGAAAGTGGATTAACCATAATATCACTATTTATCATATACTCTGTATCTGAAATACAATTCAGTGATGTATTTCAGAAAAATGTTCCCAAGTACTGGCTGAGCATATGAAGACACTGCAAATAAATTGGCAATCACAAGAACTTTTTGGATAAAATAGAGTTGTTCTGAAATGCAGATATTTTTCATTCCCTAACCAGCCCTTATTTTTGTCCTTTTTGAAAAAAATCAATAAATCTTGGTCACCAGAAATGATTTCCTTTGTATCCAATCATGTGGTTCAAATCTTCTTTAAATGGACCATGGCCTTGAGACGAGAAAAGCTGATCTAGTAGAGGAAATTCTTCCCAAGCAACCCAGTCCCAACTTTCATTTTTTTCAGGCTCTGCATTCTGTGGTTCTGAATCATGAGTCACGTCCACCTCTCCTTTGGTTAATATGGTAACCTGATAATTCTCTTTCTCAAAGAAAGAATTCTCAACTGAGGCAAAGCAAACAGTTTTCAGGTGAAGAGTTGCTTCTTTCCAGGCTTCCTTTTGAGTGCATTCTTCCCAGCTCTCACCAAACTCCAAATGACCCCCAAGAAGTTGGAAACTGCTGGCTCCAGACGACCTCTTTCTCTTCCCCAGAAGGACACAACGCGATGCCTGCAGCTGGTCTCCCCTGCTCTGACTTTGACTGCAGCTGCTGCCTGGATGCTGGCTGTCACAGCATGCAGAAGGATGCCTTATATAATGATTCTTTCATTATTTCAACTAAATAGGATAGTTTATATCTTTGCCTTTTGATATTCATCTTACATTAGTGCTTTTCCTACTTCTATGATGACTGTAAAATCTTTGCAACAGTATAATTTCGTTTATTCTTACTTCCCCTTTGTGCTATTGTTGTCATATATTTTATTCTGAGTATGTCTCACAAGACAGTGCACTTCTTTTAAACCATCATTATTGTTTCAAATTTTACTACGTATTTACGCTTTTTGAGATCTTCATTTCTTCCTGCTTAGATCGTCTGGCCTCCTACTCCATGTAGGTTCAAACTTTTAAGGAGGTGATATCTTAAGGAGGTGATTGACCTAGACAAATTCTTGTTAGCTTGAATTTTGGTAAACACATAAATATGCATACTTTTGATCTTGGAGCTTAGATGTAATTCCTTACTTGCACAAGATAAGGAATGCGTCTTCCTGCCCAACTCCAGCCCCTGTACCTGTGGTAAAGTAACAGCCCTTACACAAGGTTTGAAGATTACCACATGTATTTTTTTATGTCTCCTAATTCATCTTTTAAATCATCCACAAGCAATTAGGATAACAGAATACAAATATGAAAACCCCATTATTGGACAAAATATAATCTAGCTGAAACCCTCAGCTATGAAATGGGCAAAAGGGTGGTGCACAATGTTGGAGACAAGGTAGGTATGCAAATAAGTGAGAAGATGACAACTCTGCTTTGAAGCTCAGGAAGATAGAAAACATAGACTTTCCAAGGTGAGTAAAGCACTCTACTATACTGATCTAAAATGTTTTATTTGCCACAGAAGAAAATACGTGAAATTGCTGGTATTAGGGAGAGCTGCTGTGGATCCATTTTATTTTGATAAGAAAGAGTGGCTGCAATGTACTGGGACTCCAACATAGTTAGCCATGTTTTCTGGAAGATGCTGATTTTCGTGACATGGGGGAAAAGGAGACTTTTTCCTGTGGACAGTCCTACACCTTGTATTTCTATTGAATAGGGTGGTGGAAAAGTTTAAAGAATTCATACACCACATCCTGAATCTTATGGAAAATTGCTACCAGCCTGAAACACAGCCATCGACCTCTCCCCAGAGACTCCTATAAATAGGTAGTCCAGAAATAACTTTTCTCCTTCAAAGATGAAGAATCAAAAATATAACCGCACAGAACATATTCAAATGCATAGTGAAACTAGATAACGGAAGAAAAATACCAGAAAAATGTTGTCACAAAGAAGAAAATTGTGAACTAACATTTTTCGATGAACTTAAAGAAAAAACAAAAACCTTTAATGAATCATCTGCCTCTATGAAACAAAAGCAGAAAAAATATTACAAAAGCTCAAAGAAGAAATAGTGAGATAATAGGTGGAGATGAGATGCCATCTGGAAGAAGTCAGAAAATATGTGGTGGGAAAAACTTAAAAATCCATATATGTAAGGGTGAAAAGGGGTTATACCTTTCCTCACTTATCACAAAGATCATAGTCAACACCCACATAACAAAAGAAAGCTAACAAGGAAAAGCATAACACAATTATTTAATCAGAGTTTTTTTTTTTTTTTTTTTTTTTTTTGAGATGGAGTCTCTCTGTGTTGCCCAGGCTGGAGTGCAGTGGCCGGATCTCAGCTCACTGCAAGTTCCGCCTCCTGGGTTAACGCCATTCTCCTGCTTCAGCCTCCCGAGTAGCTGGGACTATAGGCGCCCGCCACCTCGCCCAGCTAGTTTTTTGTATTTTTTTTTTTTTTTTTTTTTTTTAGTAGAGACGGGGTTTCACCATGTTAGCCAGGATGGTCTCAACCTCCTGATCTCGTGATCCGCCCGTCTCAGCCTCCCAAAGTTTAATCAGAGTTTTATATGACATGGGAGCCTTCGGAATGAAGACTCAAAGACCCCAGAAAAACTGTCTATTTGTATGCTGAGGTTTGATGAAGAATGGACAACCACCTAGAAATGTGACTGGAGAAAGAGTATGACTTAATGGGAATAGACTGCAGGGGAAACTCTGCAAAGCCCATTCGTTCACATTCTTTTCGGCCTCTCTTGTAGCACTCCTTCTCGCAGATATGGGGCAGGACACTCAGGAGTGAGGGACTTGCGACCCATCATCAAACTAGGTAGGTCAGGAAATTTTTTTCTGGCCAGTTCTTACACAGACAGGGGCAAAGCTTAGAGTAATATTTTTAGGTTTTATGGATGGCTTCGGGGAAAATGGGTTCTGCTTTCAACCATCTGCCTTGGGGAAAAGGGACTGTGGTTTCTATGTCAGGACAGGAGAAGATCAGACAGAGATTTGCTTCGGAGGCTGCTTCTGAGGCCTAAACTTTGGAGTATCATTTTCTGAGTCCAAAAAAAGGAAGATAACGAAAGGAACACATGAAAGAAAAATTACTGTCAAATACAAATTTAGGGTCATAGAGAATAGAAATGAATACAAAATTTAACTAAATTAGAGACAATAATAGAAACAGTTAACAGAAGAGATGTAGTGTATGCATAATTAGACTACACAGAAAAGCATGGAGTGATTTTTTTTTTTTTTTTTTTTTTTTTTTTTGACAGACTGTAGCTCTGTGACCATGATGGAGTACAGCGGCATGATCTTGGCTCACTGCTACCTCCACCTCCCAGGTTCAAGAGATTCTCCTGCCTTAGCCTCCCAATTAGCTGGGACTACAGGCACGCACCACCACACCCAGCTAATTTTTTTGTATTTTTAGTTGACACGGAGTTTCATCATGTTGGCCATGATGGTCTTGATCTCCTGACCTCGTGATTCGCTTGCCTCTGTCTCCCAAAGTGCTGGGATTACAGGCGTGAGCCACCGTGCCCGGCAAGCATGGACTAATCTTTAAAGAGAAAATTGAAGAACAGAGTCCTTAAAACAAAACAAAACAAAAAAATACTTTTTGTAGAGAAAAGTTCTGGGTATCAAAATTTTAAAATAAATTAGTTGGGCATTTAGGTAAAAAGGATAAGTCACTTATAAGAAAAAAATATATATATATAGACTCTCACAGAAATTTATTAAAGCAACATCTACACAATCCGTAGGGAAACAGTGAACAAAGCATTTAATAATAAAATGAAATTGTGATGCAAATACAAATGCTGTATGGAGTTGTAAATATCCAGAAACTTTGAAAATGTAGGCTTCATGATCCCCTTTTGGGGAATCTATTGGAGGACAACCATCAGCCAAACAGAAGTTGATTTAAAAACTACAGGTAAAGGCTTGGTAGAAAGTACTGAATCTACTTAAATGTAGAAGGAAGATTAAAACAAAAGGGAAGGCTGTGTGTGGTGGCTCACACCTGTAATCCCAGCTGAGGAGTTTGAGACCAGCCTGTCCAACACGGTGAAAGCCCATCTCTACAAAAAAAATCAATTAACCAGGTGTGGTGGCGTGCACCTGTAGTCCCAGCTACTCGGGAGCCTGGGGCAGGAGAATCGATTGAATCTGAGGCAGAGGTTGCAGTGAGCTGAGATTGCATCACTGTACTCCGGCCTGGGAGACACAGCAAGACTCTATCTCAAAAAAAAAAAAAAAAAAGATCATGGTGACAAAACAGAATATAGTGACATTAAAATTTAACTTGCGATATAACATTTGATTTAAACTCAATATGTGGAAAATGGTAAAGAAGGTAGGAGGTGGAATATTTATAATAATTTCCTTATCTTTAATATTTGCATAAAAAGATATGAGGTAAAATGGACAAATAAAGTATCAGGCATAATTATGTTTAATAATACAACTGTGACTCTAAAAAGCATTTTTAAAAAGTCAACTAAAACCAAATGGTTCCAGATTTCTTATGCATAAGTTTCCAGGAGGGTGCCATAGTGGAATTAGCATTGAAACTTTGGGACAACAGGCAGCTGGTGCAGAATGAGAGATGAACTGAGGCAATGTGGGGGAGTGTCAATTAAAAGTTGTTTTGGAATCCATTTACGGCAGCAAAAAGAGCAAGAGACAGGAGTTTTAAAAGAAATATAGTTGTGTAAGGAGTGTTGGGTACTCTTAAAAATAGGAGTAATTTTTAAGATATATAAAAATATAATAATTATGATCAAATGTACCTGTCACATAAATAAATTTATATGACTAAAAACATTAAATACATTCTATGTTGGTCAAAGTATAAAACTACATGCTATATGTTAAAAAAGACATCTAAAACAAAATAAATAATTCAAAACAATTGAAAAGTAAAGGTTGAAAAATGATAAACCAAACAAATTTAACTAAAATCAAACAGGGGTCAGTCACATTATTAGAAATTGGAATTCAACATAAAAATCACAAGGAGGGTGTTTTATAAAAAATTAAAAATAGAATTCACATGAAGATATAACAATCATACATTTTTATGCAGCAAATAATTTAGCAAAAATATGAATAAAGCTGAAATTATAGAAGACTCGAGGAAAAATAGAAACATTAAATTAGGGCATTTTAATTCACCTATCTTATGCCATGACACATCAAGTGGACAGAAATATAGGTAGGAATAACGGAACAGCATAATTAATAAGATAGACTTACTTGAGTTATACAGGAGATTTAAAAAATTCATGGAAAATACACATTACGAAAAAACTGTGCGTGGATTTCAAAAATGGTTCACACCAAAATTAACTTGTACTAACCAGTTTTAACATTTCTGAACAGGATCTATTTTGAGGCACTAAGAAGGAAAAGACACAGATTTGAAAAGAGCCCCTATCAAAGCAATATGAACTCTGCTAAAATTGAAACAAGAACAAACATAAAGTTTATGGTGAAAGAAACTTGAGTGGAAGAATGTTAAAATCATTGATGCTTTTTGTAAAATTTGTGGGAACAGGGCACCAAAGAGCTCAGCAGTTTAGAAATGGAGAACTCATGTTATAAAGGGAGGGATGATGTTGAAGATAAAGCCCACACTAGCAGACCATTCACATCAATTTAAGAGAAGAATAATTAATATTCTTTGTGCCCAAATTGAAGATGATCAATATTTTACAACTGAAACAATAGCCAAACTGTAAATATATTGATTCAACTTACATAATTTTCACTAAATATTAAACTTGAACTAACTTTCTGTTCGATGGGTGTCAAAACCATTGTGCTCAAATCAGTTGCAGACAAGAGCAAAGCTTTCAGTGGAAATTTTAAACAGGTTAAGATCAAGATCCTGAAACATTTCTTTGAAGAATTAATAAGAAATGAAACGTGATTTTACCGGTATGATTCCACAATGACTACCAAGAAGTAAAAGTGGTCCAGTCAAAGCAAAAACAGACTGGTCTAGAGCAAAGGTCATGGCAACAGTTTTTTGGAATACTCAAGCATTGTTGATTCTTTAGAGGGCCAAAGAACAATAACATCTGCTTATTATGACAGTGTTTTAAGAAATTTAGCCAAAGCTTTAGCAAAAAAACGCCTTGTAAACCTTCACCAGAAAGTCCCTCTCCACCACAACAATGCTTCTGCTCATTCCTCTCATCAACCAAGGCCAAAGTTATGTGAGTTTTGATGGGAAATCATTAGACATCCACCTCACAGTTCCATTTTGGTTCCTTTTTATTTCTTTTTCTTTCTTAATCTTAGAAAAAACTGTAAAGGGCACCCATTTTTCTTCAGTTAATAATGTAAAAAGGACTTCATTGACATGGTAAACTTGCCAGAATGTTCAGGTTTCTAGGGAGGTACTAAATGACTATTATCATTTCTTACAAAAGTGTCTTGACCTTGATGGAGTTTATGCTGAGCAATAGTTTATATATTTTTTAAGCTTTGTCTTTTAATTCATTTGTTTCCAAGGAGTTTTGAAGTCCTCTAATATATAACATATGTGATATGGTGAAACATGGCTCCAAAACCATGGCTTCAGAGTTCATATCAAATCTCTGGAACTTGTGAGCATTATCTTGTTTGAAAAATGTCTTTGCAGATATAAATAAGTTAAAAATCTTGAGATGAGGAGGTCATCTCAGATTATCCACATGGGCCCTAAATTTAATGACCAGTGTTCTTATAAGAGAAAGGCAAAGGAATATTTGAGACAGACAGAAAAGAAGACACCCACACACAGAGGAAGAAGTAATTTGAAGAGGGAGGTAGAGATTGGAGTGGTGGAGCTATAAGTCATGGAATACCAAGGATAGCTAGCAGTCATGAAAGAATACATTTCTTTTTCATTAACCCACCATGTTTGTTATACAACCATAGGAATTTGTATATATGTGTATGTATATGGAGAATCTTATATTTATAAAACATACAAATATATATAAATTAAAACAGAACATTGTTTTTAGCTGCAAAGAAAATCTGAAAATGTCTTAAGTAAGTAAGTGTGTATGGAATATCTTACATTTATAGAAAATGTATAGTGGAATTATATATATATATAATCGAACATTGTTCTTAGATACAAAGAAAATCTGAAAATGTCTCAAGTAAGTAAACATGGCCCATAAACATGACAACCTCCTGCATAAGAGTAATACAAATTAAACTATGCTGATAAATTATTTTACATTTTCAAATTGACAAGAATGGCAAGTCTATTCTCTCCTCCACTCATTTCCTACCTCTCTCTACGTATCTTTCTATCCCTGGAAGATGATTCCTAACATACATCACTTGGGCTTCCTTGCCAGCTAACTTCAGTTGGATTCAGTCATTAAAAGTTTCTATCAAAATATTGGAGGTTGAGTAGAGATACAAAGAGGCATTTATTTACCTCTTCATGGTTTTGATACATTGATTTTGTAGGTATGGTACTCTTCCAAAATGAAAACTCAGTGAGTGATCCTTCCTTCATGGCTTCTACTTTAAAGGATTCCTAGAAATATATTTCCCCTGAAATAATGTAGTTTAATAAAAATTATTTCTACCAAAATACAGAAAGATAAAGATTGAGAAATTAAAGCAGCCCAAGAGCTGTGGAAAGACAGATAATGGTTTAACATAGATGTAATTGAAATTTCAGAAAGAAAAGAGAATCAATCAAAAATACAAAAGGAAAATGGCTAAAAATCTTTCAAAATAGTGAGACAAGAAAAACCACAGATTAAAAAATTACAGAGAATCCCAAATTGGATAACAAAGAAAATATCAAACAAAATGAAGCAAATCAAAGAGCATCATAATCAAGCTTCTTAAGCTATAATGTTAAAAAATAATCTTGAGGTTGTAACTATAAGATGTTTTATGTAAGCCCTGCAGTAACACAAAGCAAAAGCCTGTAGGTATACAAAAGATAAAAGGTAATGTATCAGTCAGGTGCGGTGGTTCACACCTGTAATCCTAGCACTTTGGGAGGCCAAGGCGGGCAGTTGACTTCAGGTCAGGAGTTCAAGACCAGCCTGGTCAACATGGAGAAAACCCATTTCTACTAAAAATATAAAATTAGCCAGGCATGGTAGCATATGTTTGTAATACCAGCTACTCGGGAGGCTGAGGCAGGGGTATTGCTTGAACCTGGGAAGCAGAGGTGGCGATGAGTCAAGATTGTGCCATTGCACTCCAGCCTGGACAACAAGAGCAGAACTCAGTCTTAAAAAAAAAAAAAAAAAAAAAAAAAAAAAAAAAAAAAAAAAAAAAGTCGTGAATCAAAGCACACCAGAAGGAATTATCTAATCACAAAAGAAGACATCCATATAGTAAGGAAGGAACAAAATATCTACAAAATAACCAGAAAACAAGTAACAAAATGGCAGTATCAAGTCCTTACCTCTTGATAAATAGGTGAAAGTCTCCAATCAAAAGACATAGAATTGTTTTTCTAATTCTGTGAAGAATGATGATGATATTTTGATGGTAATTGCATTGAATTTGTAGATTGCTTTTGGCAGTATGATCATTTTCACAATATTGATTCTACCCATCCATGAGCATGGGATCTGTTTCCATTTATTTGTGTCATCTATTATTTCTTTCATCAGTGTTTTTTAGTTTTCCTCGTAGAATTCTTTCATCTCTTTGGTTAGGTATAGTCCTAAGTTTTTGTTGTTGTTTGTGTTTTTGTTTGTTTGTTTGTTTTTTTGCAGCTCTTGTAGAAAGGGATGAGTTCTTGATTTGATTTTCAGCTTGGTTGCTGTTGGTATATAGAACAGCTACTGATTTGTGTACATTAATTTTGTATACAGAAACTTTGCATAGCCAAAGCAAAACTAAGCAAAAAGGACAAATCTGGAGACTTCACATTACCTGATTTCAAACTATATTATAAGACCATAGTCACCAAAACAGCATGATATTGGTATAAAAGTAGGCACAAAGACCAATGAAACAGAGTAGAGAACCTAGAAATAAACGCAAAACCTTACAGCCAACTGATCTTTGACTAAGCAAACAAATACATAAAGTGGTGAAAGTCACCCTTTTCAACAAATGGTTCTGGGATAACCGACTAACCATATGTAGAAGAATGAAACTGGATCCCTATATCTCACCTCATACAAAAATCAACTCAAGGTGGATTAAGGACTTAAATCTAAGACCTGAAATTATACAAATTCTAGAAGATAACATTGGAAAAACTCCTCTAGACATTTTCTTGGGCAAGGATTTCATGACCAAGAACCCAAAAGTAAATGCAATGAAAACAAAGATAAATAGCTGGGATGTAATTAAACTAAAGAGCATTTGAACAGCAAAAGGAAACGTCAGCAGAATAAACAGAAAATCCACAGAGTGGGAAAAAGTCTTCTCAGTCTATACATCTGACAAAGGACTCCAGAATCTACAATGAATGCAAACAAATCAACAAGAAAGAAACAATCCCACCAAAAAAGTGTTGAAAGCACATGACTAGCCAGTTCTCAAAAGAAGATATACAAATGGCCAACAAACATATGAAAAATTGCTCAACATTGCTAATTATCAGGGAAATGAAAATCAGAACTACAATGTGTTATCACCTTACCCCTGCAAGCATGGCCATAGTCAAAAAATCAAAAAATAGTAGATGTTGGCAAAGATGCAGTGAACAAAGAACATTTCTACACTGCTGGTGGGAATGTAAACTAGCACAACCACTATAGAAAGAAGTGTGGAGATTCCTTAAAGAAATAAAAGTAGAACTACCATTTGATCCAACAATCCCACTGCTGGATATCTACCCAGAGGAAAAGAAGTAATTTTATGAATAAGATAGTTGCACAAACATGTTTATAGCAACACAATAAGCAATTGCAAAAATGTCTAACCAACCCAAATGCCCATCAATCAATGAGAGGATAAAGAAACTGTGAGATATATAGACACACACACACACACACACACACACATAGAGTGTATATATATACACATACATATATATGTGTGTATATATATAAAACAGTATATAAAACAAATTTCAGATTTTCTTTGTATCTAAAAACAATGTTCGATTATATATATATATATATATATATACACACATATATATAAATAAAATCCCACAATACATTTTCTATAAATTTAAGATATTTCATACACACTTAGTTACTTGAGACTATATATATGATGGAATTCTAGTCAGCCATAAAAAGGAATGAATTAATTGCATTCACAGTGACCTGGATGAGATTGGAGACTATTATTCTAAGTGAAGTATCTCAGGAATGGAAAAACAAACACTGTATGTTCTCACTCATAAGTGTGAGCTAAGCTATGAGGATGCAAAGGCATAAGAATTACAATATATTTCAGGGACTCAGGAAGAAAGAGTGGGAAGGGGGTGAGGGATAAAAGATACAAGTAAGGTGTAGTGTATATTTCTAGTATGATGGGTGCACCAAAATCTCACAAATCACCACCAAAGAACTTACTCATGTAACTAAACACCACCTGTTCCCCAATAACCTATGGAAATAAAAAGTTAAATTAAATTTAAAACATAAAATAAAAAATAAAACACTTCTCCAAAAATCAAGCCAACAACAACAACAACAACAACAACAACAACAAAAAAAAAAAACTAAAAAAAAAAAAAAAAAGAAAGAAAAAGAAACAAAGCAAAGTACATAGAGTGGCTCAATGGAAAAAAAAAATTATGTGCTGCATATAAAAGACTCACTCCCCCTTAAAGACAACTAAAGATTGAAAGTGAAAGAATGGAAAAAGATATTCCAGGCAAATGGAAACCAAAAGAGAGTAGGAGTAGCTATACTTATATGAGATAAAGCAGACATTGAGTCTAAAACTGTAAAACAAGACAAAGGTCATTATACAATGCCAAAGGAGTTAATTCACCAAAAGAATATAAGAATTATGCGTATATGCATTCCAAATTAGAGCACCTAAATGTATAAAGCAAATATTAATAGATCTGAAGAGAGAGAGATTGCAACAAAATACTAATAGGGAACATCAATACTCCACCTTAAATAGTGGACAGATCATCTAGACAGAAAATCAATAAGAAAACATTGAATTCGAATTATACTTTAGAATAAATGGACCTAATAGGCATATACAGAGCATTCCATCCAACAGCAGAATATATACTTTCTCATGCCTACACAGAAAATTCTCCAAGATAGATCATATGTTAGGCCACAAAACAAGTGTTAAGAAATTTAAGAAGATTGAAATCATATCAAATATCTCTTCTAACCACAATGATTTGAAACTAGAAATCAATAACATGAGGCATTTTAGAAAATTCACAAATATATGGAAACTAAACAACGTGTTCCTAAACAATCAGTGGGTCTAAGAAGAAATTGAAAGGGAAATTTAAAAATACCTTGAGATGAAAGAAAATGAACACACAACATACCAGAACTAATGGGATGCAGCAAAAGCAGTTTTAAGTGAAAGTTTTTCGCAATAAACACCAACGTTAGAGAGAGAGACGGAGATTTCAAAAAATCAACCTATTGCTACACCACAGATAACTAGAAAAAGAAGAAACCAAACATGAAGTTACTGGAAGGATAGGAGGATAAGAGCAAAAATAAATGAAATAGAGACTAGGAATAAATAAAGAAAAATCAATGCAATTAAATGTTGTTTTTTTGAAAAGGAAAAACATTAAAAACTTTTAGCTAGATTAAGAAAAAAGGAGAAGACAAATAAAATCAGAAATGAAAGAAGAGACATTACAACTGGTCTCACAGAAATACAGTGTCATAAGAGACTACTATGAACTATTATATGCTTACAAATTAAATAATCTAAAAGAAATGGATAAATTTCTAGACACATACAACCTTCTAAGACTCAATCAAGAAGAAATAGAAAATCTGAACAGACCAATAATGAGTAAAGACATTGAATCAGTAATAATAAGTCTACCATCAAAGAAAAGACCAGGACTTGATTCCACTGCTCAAGTTTATCAAACATTTAAAGAGGAAAGAATAGTATTCTTCTCAAACTCTTCCAAAAACATTAAAAGAAGGAAAACAGTTTCAAATCATTTTACAAGGCTAGAATTACTCTTATACCCAAATGAGATAAGAACATTACCAGAAAAGAAATTTATAGATGAATATCCCTCATGATTATAAATGCAAAAATTCTCAACAAAATACTAGCAAAATTAATACAACAGAATATTAAAAAGATAACCCACCATAATCAAGTAAAATTTATTCCAGGGATGCAAGGATGATGGAACATACACAAATCAGTAAATCTGATACACCACGTTAACAGAATAAAGGATTATAACCATACAATCATTGTAATAGATGCAGAAAGGTCATTTGACAATATTCAACATGCTGTTACAATAAAACTGTCAACATATTAGGTATAGAAAGAATGTACCTCAACACAATAAAGACCCACAAACCCACAACTAACATTACATTCAACAATGAAAAGTTGAGAGCTTTTCCTTTCTGATCAGGAACCAGACAAGGATGTTCACTCTCACCACTTCTTTTCAACATCGGACTGAAAGTCTCAGCCAGAGAAATTACACAAGAGAAAGAAATAAAAAGCATCCAAAAAAGAAAGGAAGAAGTTAAATTGTCTCTGCAAACAGCATGATCTTCTAAAGACTTCTCTCCAAAAGCTTAACACTAATTCAGTAAAGTTGCAGGATACAAAATCAACATACAAAATAACATACAGGCCAGGTGTAGTGGCTCATACTTGTAATTCTAGCACTTCGGGAGGCTGAGGCAGGTGGATTACTTGAGCTTAGGAGTTCAAGACCAGCTTGGGCAACATGGTGAAACTCTGCTTCTAGCAAAAAAAATTACAAAAAATTAGCCAGATGTAGTGGTGCATGTCTGTAGTCTCAGCTACTTGGGGGACTGAAGTGGGAGGATAGCTTGAGACAAGGAGGTCAAGGCTGCAGTGAGCCAAGATCGTGCCTCTACACTCCAGCCTAAGTGGCAAAGTGAGACCCTATCTAAAAAATAAAAAATAAATAAATAAAAAACACACACATACAAAACATACAAATGTTAGTAACTATCTATACGCTAACAATAAACTCTCTAAAAAATCAAGTAATTTCATTTACAATTGCTACAAAACATGAATTAGGAATAAATTTAAGCAAGGAGGTAAAAATTGTATATTGAAAATTATGAAACATTAATTGAACAAACTAAAGATACAAATAAATTTAAAAAATACCATGCTCATGGATTGGAACATACTGCAAATGTCCATTGTACCCATAGCAATCTAAAGAATCAGTGAAATCCCTTTCAAAATTCTAACAACATTCTCCACAGAAATAGAAAAAACAATCTTAATGTTTATATGTAAGTAATAAAACTCTGAATAACTAGAGCAATTTTTAGTAGAAAGAACAAAGCTGGAGGCATCATACTACCTGACTTCAAAGTGTACTACAAAGCTCTAATTATAGAAATACTATAGTGCTGTCATAAAAACAGACACATAAACTAATGGAAGAAAATAGAAAGCTCAGAAATAATGCCTGGCCAATTGATTTTCAACAAAGATGACAAAAAATGTCTCCTCAGTAAATGGTGCTGGGAAAATGGGATATCCAGA
Organism: Piliocolobus tephrosceles; assembly: GCF_002776525.5. NCBI lineage: Eukaryota > Metazoa > Chordata > Mammalia > Primates > Cercopithecidae > Piliocolobus > Piliocolobus tephrosceles. Next base: position 60,371,018 of record NC_045440.1, read on the forward strand.
TACAGAAGAATAAAATTAGACTACTAGCTCATACCATATACAAAAGTTAACCCAAAATGAATTGAAGACTTATATGTAAGACCTGAAACTAAACCACTACTAAAAGAAGATATAAAGGAAAAGCTCCATGACATGGTTCTGGGCAATGATTTTTTTTGGATATCATCTCACATCATTGGCTACAATAGCAAATATTGACAAACAAGATCACTTCAAACTAAAAACTTCTCTACAGCAAAGAAAAAAATTAAGTAAGTGAATAGACAGCCTATGGAATTGAAGAAAATATTTGCAAGCCATAGATCTGATAAGTGGTAAATATTCAAAATATATAAGGGACTCAAACAACTCAATAGTAAAGAACACAAAGAAAGACCTAAATGGACACTTCTCACAAAAAAAAAAAAAAAAATCTAACTGGCCAATTGTATGAAAATATATTAAACATTATTAATCATCACACAATGAAATATCATCTCACACCTGTTCAAATGGATATTATCAAAAACACAAATGATAAGTATTGGCAAGAATATGGAGAAAAGGAAACTGTTGTAAAATGTTTGTGGGAATGTAAACTAGTACAGCCATCATGAAAAACAGTATTATGAGTCCTAAAAAAATCAATATGGAGCTCTTATAAGATCCAGCAATCTCACTAAAGTTGTTACTTGTTATCTGCAGGGGTTGGTTCTAGGACCTCCAACAATTACCCAAATCCATGATGCTCAACTCCCTTATATAAAATAGTACAGTATTTGTACATAACTTATGTACATCCTCCTGTATACTTAGAATGATCTCTGGATTACTTATAATATCTAATATAATGCAACTGCTATGTAAACACTTGTTATGCTATATTATTTTAAATATTTGTGTTTTTAATTGTTATTTCTTTAAAAAAAATATTTTTCATCCACAGTTGGAATCTGCGGATGTGGAACCCATGGATACAGGAGAGTCAACCACACGTGGTTTAGATCCAAAGAAATCAAAATCAATATGATTAAATAATTACTGTACTCTCATGTTCATTAGAGCATTATTCACAATAGCCAAGATAAGGTATCAACCTATGTCCATCAGTGGACGAGTGGATAAAGAAAATGTGGTATATACACACAATGCAATACTATTCAGTTTTATAAAATGTTGCAGCAACATGGATGAATCTGGAGGACATTATATCCAGTGAAATCAGCCAAGCACAGAGAGGAAAATGCCATATAGTCTCACTTATATATGGAATCTAAAAACGTCAAAATCTTAAAAACAGAGAGTAAAATGGTGGTTAGAGAAAACTGGGGAGCAGGAGTATTGAAGATATATTAGTCAGAAGACACAAATGTTTACTTAGGAAGAATACATTGCAGAGAACTAGTATATGTCATGGTAACTGTAGTTAATAACGTATACTTGGAAATTGCTAAGAGAGTAGATATCAAGTGTTCTCACCACAAAAGAAATGTATGTGAGGTAATGCATACTTTAAATATTTTGATTTAGCCGTTCCACTATGTATATACTTATATATCAAAATATCATGTTGTACACCATAAATATATACAATTTTACTTGTCAATTAAAAATATATTTTTGAATGGAGCCAGTGATTATTTTTAATCACTTTAAAAGATAACAGATTGATCTATTCAAATTTTGGATAAGATTGAGAAATCACACTCCCCAGATTTCTGTAATTGAATGCAGATATAACACCTCAAATGAATCCATGGACCAGCTTTTTAAAGATTCTGAAATGTAAACTGTAGCATGGGTACTGGGGGGTAAAAACAGAATTTGAAGCACTACTAATCTGGCAGAGAGTTTAACACTTTTCTCCTCCCAAATCTTTCAGCTAGGACTCAAAGGAACCAAAAATCCAGGAGCAGCGTTAGAATGGATAGTGAAAGTCCCAGGAGATTCCTCTACTTCTTAATCTAGAAGTAGGAAAGTGGATTTCTAATTCTCAGAGAGATTAGCAAGTCTCCTGGGTTTTTCTTTTTGCCTCTTCACTCATATGTCAGACCTTAGGCAATCCTGCGAGATGGCAATGGTAACAGCAACAGATGCTGCAGCAGGGACACACAGGCACCCACAAATCAGAAAGAAAGAACCATGCACTTCAGGGAAACTGTGGACCTAAACACCTGGGACAAAATTGCCCCATCCCCTGACTGTTTTTCTTGTGATCCTTCCACCTAATGGCTCAGGATGCAGATACAGGCACAAGAACCATGTAGCAGAGAAGACTAAATAATAGTCTCTCTTTTGGGTGATTTCTGATGTCCAGAGCTACCATATTATAACATTCAAATTTCTAGGTTTCATAAAAAAATCATAAGGCAAACCAAGAAACAGGAATGTATGGCCTATTTGAAGAAAACTACAAGTAATCAAAACAGCGTAGTTTTGAATATAAACATTTAATAGGACAATATCATGTTATATTACATTGCTCAATTAGAAATAAATTAATAAAAATCATTATCAATTGATTTTTTACAAATATGCAATGCCTATTCAATAAAAAAAGCATAATCTCTTTAACTCAGGTTAAAGACTCTCTTTAAATGGGATTGAAACAATTGGTTCTCCAAGAGGATAAAAACCAAAATAAACCTTAAATCTTAACCCCACAGCGGCGGGCGCAGTAGCTCAAGCCTGTAATCCCAGCACTTTGGGAGGCCGAGACGGGCAGATCACGAGGTCAGGACATCGAGACCATCCTGGCTAACACGGTGAAACTCCGTCTCTACTAAAAAATACAAAAAACTAGCTGGGCGTGGTGGCGGGCGCCTGTAGTCCCAGCTACTGGGGAGGCTGAGGCCGGAGAATGGCGTAAACCCGAGGGGCGGAGCTTGCAGTGAGCTGAGATCCGGCCACTGCACTCCAGCCCGGGCGACAGAGCTAGACTCCATGTCAAAAAAAAAAAAAAAAAAGTAAATAAATAAATAAATCTTAACCCCACAAATTACACCAAAATTAACTAAAAATAGATCATAAAATTGAAAGTAAAATGGAAAAAATAAGCTTTTATTTTAAAAAATCAAAAGAAAGACTTTTTTTCACTTGGGCTTAGGCAAAGAGTTCTTAGCAATGATGCATTAAAAAAATTCAACTTTATCAAAAGTAAATACTATTGCTCTAAGAAAGACACAGAGAAAGACAAACAATGGGAGAAAAATCTCTGGCAATTACTTATTAAACAAAGGAACAGTTTCCAGAATATATAAAAGGTCTCAAAACTGCACGGTAAGAAAACAAACAACCCAGTTAAAAACTGAGTAAAAGTCTTATATAGTCATCTGACATAAGGGCATACGTGGAAGGCAATAGGCCCATTAAAAGATATTTCAAGATCCTTAGCCACTAGGGCATTCAAATTAAAACCACAAGGAGATACCCCTTCTGAATGACTGAAATAAAAACATTCTGAAAATTCAGTGTACTAATGAGAATGTGTAATGACTAGAACTCTCTTAAACTTTTGGTGGAAATGCAAAAGGGTACAGGTACTGTGGAGGATGTTTCTTATAAAAATAAATACACACCATATGTCACAGCAATTCCGCTCCTACATACTTAACTTATAAATGAAAAAACGTATGCAAAAACCATGACACAAATATATAATATCTCCATTTGTAATCACCAATAACTGGAAACAGCTCAAATGTTCTCAGTTAGCAAATAAAGAAATAAATTGTGGCACAATCACAACTGTGAATAGATAGAAAAGCTATTTATATAGATATATATAATAAGCTATATATATATATAACAAGCTCTCTCTCTCTCTCTCTCTCTCTCTCTCTCTCTCTCTCTCTCTATATATATATATATATATATATATATATATATATATATATATATATGAACTAGGGTGAATTTCAAAGTTCTTTACTGAGATAGAAGCCAATCCTCTTAGGTTACATACTGTATAGGCCTATTTATTTCACACTCTTGAAAAGACAAAATTGTAGGAATGGAGAACACATGTCAGTGGTTCCCAGTGGTATGGGGAAAGGGTCTAAATACAAAGGAAACCTATGAGGGGCTGTGTTTTTTATGTTAACAGAACTGTTCAACATTCTCATTATGTGGCTGGCATACAAATCTATACATGTTCTAAAGTTCATAAAATTTATATTCAAAAATTAATTTTCCTTTAATTAAAAGTAAAATTTTAAATGATAATTGACAACTCAAAGTGAAATGGTTAACAATATATTGTGGGGATTATAACATATGTAGAAGTAAAACATAGGAGAACAAAAAAATGATTGGGCTCTGATACAGAATTTTGATAGTTGTGAAGACTGGCGTATGTGGAGACAGTGAGTATAAGGAAACTTTCTGTGCTTTCTGCTCAATTTGGCTGTGAACCTAAACTGCTCTATTTTTTGTTTATTAAAACCCTAACTTCCAAGTTAAAAAAAAAAAAAAAAAAGCTGAACAGGTAAGAGGCATTGAAAGTTTTCTCTTATAGGTTTCTTACACAATATATGAAGACAACCACACATTTATATGCAAGTATTGTCAATGTCAAATACATAAAGGAAAATGTGATAGAACCGAAAGAAGAAATAAATTCACAGTTATAAGGTAGCAGTAGACACTTTCCCCTCCCTAGTCTAAAGAAAACATAGATAAAAATATTAGTTAGGATGTAGAAGACTTCTGAAAAACATTACTGACCAACTGGCCTATTGATGTTTATAGACCTGACCATAGTATTATACACATTAATTCCAAAGGCATATGCCACATGTGTCTTGGTGAATACCAAAGTAAACAATATTCTGGAACATAAAACAAATCTCAACACAGTTAAAATTGCAAGAAACACATTCTCTCATGACATTAACAAAAAATATCAGGAAAATCCCCAAATATTTGAAAACTCAGTAACAAAAATGTATATGGAAAATCCCCAAATATGTGGAAATTAAAATATACATTTCTAAATAACCAATGGATAAAAGAAAATCACAGTATAAATTAAAATATATTGTTAGCATAAATGAAAATATGATTATAAAAAATTTAAAAACTTAGCCAAATCAGTGATTAGAAGCAATGTCTAGTAGTAACAGCTTATATTAGGAAAGTAGAATGGTCTCAAATATATTATTTATGCTTCCATTTTTAAAAAGCTATAAAAATCAAATTAAACACAAAGCAAGAGGAAGCAAATGAAAGAATAACAGAAGTTACCATTAAAGTAGGAAACAGAAAATCAATAGACAAAATCGAAGAGATGGAAAGCTGGTCCTTTGAAAATATAACAAAATTTATTCCTCTAACCAGAAAGTGGGCACCTTTGCAGAGCCTCAAACAAAAGAAGCAAATAATAAGCTAACTAAGGTAGTGGTATTTAGAGCAATATACTGGCAAGTTAAAAGGAAATAAACAAATTCTATGAAATATACCAATTATCAGCTAATTGAAGACAAAGTAGATACATGGAATGTCCAATATCTATTAAAAAAGGGGAATTCATAGTTAAAAAAAAAGCTAAAACCTTTAAACACGGATGGTTTCATGTGTAAATTCTACCAAATTTCTAAGGAAGAGATATACCAGTTCCATACAATCTCTTAGAGAAATAAGAAGGAAGGAGCATGTCTAAACTCACATCAGGCCAATGTTAACCTGATACTCAAATAAGTAAAGATCATACAAACAAAGGAAACTAAAGTATTCTTCAAAAACAAAGGGGCAACATTCTTATCTAAATATTAGCATATTGAGTTTATTTTTATACAGACCCTTTTAAAAGTCGAAGAAATTTCCATCTCTTCCTAGTTTGCAGTGTTTTTATCATCAATAGAGGTTGAATTTTATCAAAAACAATTTTCTGCATGTGTTGAGATCATTAATTTTTTTTTAGTCCATTAACCTAATGAATTAGAATAATTGAATTTTTTAGTTGAAAACAATGTTGCCTTTCTGAGATTGGCCCTACTTGGTATATTACTTAAAATAAATACAAAAAAAATTGCTAAAATTCAACTTCCATTTACAATCACCAACTGAGCAATCTAAGGATAGAAAACACCTTCCTCAACCTGATCAAGGAAATTGTAAAAATTTGTATAGCTAACATAATTTATGGTGAAAGACTGACTTCTTTCCCCCAAGGTTGCAACAGGCAAGAATGTTTAATGTCGACAATGATATTCAACATTGTACTAGAAATCCTAACTAGTAAAATAAGGAACACAAAAAGAAAGGAAAGTCATATGGATTCAAAAGAAATAAACAGGAATGCCCTCATTCAAGGATGACATGGTTGTTTATGTAGACAACTCTCAAGGAATCTATGAAAAAGCCCTTAGAACTAATAAGTAAACTTGACAAAGTCACAGAATATAAAGTCGATATAAAAAATGAATTGAATTTCTTTTTACTAGCAATGGTCAACTGACAATAACAATTTTAATAACAATGTCATTTACAACATCATAAAAGAAAACATGAAGTATTTGGAATCAACATAACAAAATAAGTGCAAGAGGTTTTTCTTTGGGTAGAAATTTGTGTTATTTAAATTGTATACTGAAATACAAAGAGTATCAAATAGTCACCTATCTTATAAAAGAAGAACAAATTTAGAAGATTTATACTTTGTGATTTAAAAGCTTACTATAAAGTCATAGTAAATAAAATACAATATTGGTATAAAGATAGACATACAGACTAATGAAACACAAAGGAAAGCCAGAATAAGAGTCCAAAATATATAGTCCATTAGATTACAATGAAGATGGTGTCATCAGAATTTGGCCCCATCATGTTGACCAACAGTGTTGTTCATATGACTTTGTTACTTTTTGTGACAAAAGAAACCAGGCAGATGTAGTTAAAATAAGGAGATTATCCTGGAATAACATTAGCCCATAAAACAAGAAGAAAGCAGAAGTGAAAGTCACAGAGATGCAACAAAAGTATGAGTCAGAGAGATTTGAATGTAAGTAGAACTCGATCCACCATTGTTGGCTTGAAGATGGAAGGGGTCATGTGGAAAGCATGAGAAGCAAATGAATTGTTCCACAATTAGTGAGCTTGAAAGAGGATTCTGAACTCAGAAAGAACTACAGCCACAATCTATATTTTAATTTTAGCACAGTGAGACTCTGAGCAGGAATCCAGCCACATAGTGTCAAACTCCTGACCTACAAAATTGTGAGATAATAAGTGAATATTACTTTAAGTTAGTGGTACTTTGTTACAACCGTGATAAAAATCTAATTTAGGTGCCAAAGTATTTCAACGGTGAAGATAAAGTATTTTCAATGAATGATGCTGGAACATTTGCTATCCATATTCAAAGGGATGAACCCTGACACCTATTTTACACTGTAAATATATATAACTCAAAATGTATCATATTCCTGAATATAAGAACTGAAGCTCCAAATCTTCAATGTAAAAACAGAAAAAAATCTTTTGATATGTTGGCTTAAAGATGTCAGTAATGGAATTCCAAATCACAAACCATGTAAGAAAAAAGGATTAATAGTACCGCACTAAAATAAAAAACTTCTATTCTTCAAAAGACATTGTTCAGAAAATGAAAAGACTAGTCACTAACTGGAAGAAAATATTTGAAAAATATATATGATAAAGGACTGGAATCCAGAACATATATAGAACATGACTTACATTGGACTTTTATGAGAACACAATGGAATATCACTAACCACTACAATAACTAACAGTAAAAACACTGAAAATTCAAGTGCCGGAGAGTATGCAGGACAACCTGAAATCATTTATATTGCTGGTAGGAATGTAAAATGCTATAGAAATGTTTCTTATAAGGTTAATTGTATACTTACTACAGAACCCAAAAATCCTTCTCCTAGACATTTGACCAAGATAAATGAAAACATATATCTACATAAATATCAGTATATGAATATTTCCAGCAACTTTATTCCTAATACAGGTGTAGCTTGTTTTATTGTTCTTAGCTTCTTTGCACTTCACAGATACTGTGATTTTTACAAATTGAAGGTATGTGGCAACCCTATGAAAAGAAAGTCTATTGGAACCTTTTTTCCAACTGCATGTGCTCATTTCATGTTTCCATGTCAGAATTTGGTAGGAATAGAGTATTTTAAATTAAGGTATGTTTCTTGTTTTCAAGGCTTAATATACTTAGTAGACTACAGTATAGTGTAAACATAACTTTTATATTCATTGGGAAACAAAAAGTTTGTGTGACTTGCTTTATTGCCATATTTGCTTTATTATAATGGTCTGGAACTGAACCCACAATATGTCTGAGGTATACCTGTAGTAAAAATTCAGAGAAAAATATCTAAATGCCCAACTATAAATGGATGAAAAAATTGTGGTATACTATTACTTAACAATAAATGGGCTGTAAATGGGCTGAACTAACACATGCAACAACATGGCTAAATCTTCAAAGTGAAAGTGACCCAAGAGTTCCATAGACAGTTTTGTGGATAAACATAGAAAAGCACCTTTCTGGCTTGAACCTAACATTTGTTTTATCTGAGTTTCTTCCTTAGGAAAGACCTTCAGGCCTCTCAAAAATGTATCAGGCCGGGAGCGGTGGCACACGCCTGTAATCCCAGCACTTTGGGAGGCCAAGGTGGGCGGATCACGAGGTCAGGAGTTCGAGACCAGCCTGACCAACATGGCAAAACCCCATCTCTACTAAAAATACAAAGATTTGCCAGGTGTGGTGGCAAGCGCCTGTAATCTCAGCTACTCAGGAGGTTGAGGCAGGAGAATCGTTTGAACCTGGGAGACAGAGGTTGCAGTGAGGAGAGATCCCACCACTGCACTCCAGCCTGGGCAACAGTGCCAGACTCCATCTCAATAAATAAATAAATAAATAAATAAATAAATAAATAAATAAATAAATAAATAAATAAATAAATAAATAAA
>NC_045440.1:60379961-60396372 GCF_002776525.5 Piliocolobus tephrosceles
AAATAAATAAATAAATAAATAAATAAATAAATAAATAAATAAATAAAAAAGGTAGCAAAGAACTGAAACTCACTAGATCACCAGATCCAAATAATGAGATGCTGGACCCCTCATTCATCATTATTGCTTCCTTGGCCCTCCCTGGTTCCTGTTTTCTTAGGCATTGTTCATTTCTTCCCTGCTATATAAACCCCTAGTTTTAGTTGGTCAGAAAGACGGATATGAGATTGAGCTCCTATTGAGAGATGACAACGTGCTAGTGGCCCTTGCTGGCTCTCAGCGCCTCCTCGGCCTAGGCGTTTGCTCTGGCCACGCTTGAGGAGCCCTTCAGCCCGCCGCTGCACTGTGGGAGCCCCTCTCTGGCCTGGTCAAGGCCAGGGCGGGCTCCCTCTGCTTGCAGGGAGGCGTGGAGGGAGAATCGGAGGCGGGAACCCGGGCTGCGCAAGGAGCTCACCGGCCAGCGCGAGTTCCGGGCGGGCGCCGCTCAGCGGGTCCAGCACTCAGAGCGGTCCACGCCACCAGCCCGGGCCTTTAGGGGCTTAGCACCCGGGCCAGCAGCTGCGGAGGGTAAGCCACGTTCCCCAGCACTGCCAGCCCGCCCATGCCGCGTTGGAATTGTCGCCGGGCCTCAGCTGCCTCTCCGCGGGGCAGGGCTGGGGACCTGTAGCCCGCCATGCCGAGCCGCTGCCAGCGGTGGCCTCCCGCCGGGCTGGAGCCTTCCCGAAGGGCTTCGCCCCTGCTCTGCGGGGCCTGGTCCCATCGACAGTCCAAGGGCTGAGAAGTGCGGGCACTGGGCACTGGACTGGCTAGCAGCTCCACCCAGCCGCCCCCTTGCGGGATCCACTAGGGGAAGTCAGCTGGGCTCCTGAGTCATGTGGGGACTTGGAGAACTTTTATGTCTAGCTAAAGGATTGTATGTGCACCAATCAGCACTCTATCTAGCTCCCGGTTTGTGGATGCACCAGTCAGTGCTCTGTATCTAGCTGATCAGGTGGGGACTTGGAGAACTTTTATGTCTAGCTAAAGGATTGTAAATGCACCAGTCAGCACTCTGTGTCTAGCTCAAAGTTTGTAAACGCACCAATCATCCCTCTGTCAAAATGGACCAATCAGCAGGATGTGGGTGGGGCCAGATAAGGGAATAAAAGCAGGCTTTCCCAGCCAGTAGGGAAAACCTGCCCTGGTCCCCTTTCAAGCTGGGAGACTGTGTTCTTTCCCTCTTTACAACAAATCTTGCTGCTGCTTTGGTTCCACCTGGCCTTCATGAGCTGTAACACTAACCATGAAGGTCTGCAGCTTCACTCCTGAAGCAAGTGAGACCACGAACCCACCAGGAGGAACGAACAACTCCAGATGCACAGCCTTTAAGAGTTGTGCACACCACAAAGGTCCGCAGCTTCGTTCTTGAAGTCAGCAAGACCAAGAACCCACCAATTCTGGACACTATCTCCTCAGCTGCAGTACCCTATCAAAACCTTCCTTGACAATATTCCTTGTTTGTCATTGGCATTCTGTGCTGTGAGCAACAGAACCCAGACCATACCTCTGGTGTATTGGTAACAAAAGCATTATACAAAGTGAAATTTGTCACAAAACGTTTCTACTGATTGATTACATTTATATTGACATTATGGGAACCTCATTTAATAGGGAAAAAAGTCAGACCAGTAGTTGCCTAGACCCTGGAGCTTTACTGCAAAGAGATATGAAGGAACTTCTTGTGTGATAGAAGCGCTCTGTCTTTTGATGTGGGAATGGTTACTCATCCAATACGGTTGAGCCTTGAACAATGCAGGGATTAGGGACACTGATCCCACCACATAGTCAAAAATCTGTGCATAACTTCCCACAAAACTTAACTACTAATAGCCTCTTGAATGGAAGTTGTACCAGTAACATAAACAATTTTAACACAGATTTTGTATGTATGTTATATACTGTAATTTTGTAAAAGTTGAATTGTACTATATAAATTGAATCTCAATATCTTGACTTTAAAACATTTTAAAACTACAAAAAAAAATTAAGTAGCTATAAAAAGGAATAACAAGGAAGAATATTCTGTTAGTAATAAAAAGTGATTGCAGAAGTGTTGATAAAACAGAACTCATAATGATGAAAATTGCATTTGTAGTTATATAAGTTAGAAAACCAATTCAATTCTCTCAAAAAACAAAAGCAAGCACAGAGACTATTAGAATGTGACAAAATCTAAGAAATAATAGAAAGTAGATATCTAAGATAAGTATAGTGGAAGTATTAGAGGAACAAAAGTGAAGGGAGAAGAAGTAATCAAAGTATGGTGACTACCTAAACTCTTCAAATCATAAGGCACAAGTACTGGTCTTGTTTTATTTAAGGAAAGAACATACATATGCTCAAATATACCTGTTGTAAAATTAAAAATAACTACTGGTAACATATCACTGGAAGAAAAAGTGAACATAAAAATTAATCAAAGCTGTAAAATAAGAAAAGGAGAAAAAGGGGGAATATTAAGAAAGTATAAAAAACACAATGCATTAAATAACGTTAAATAAGACAAGTACATCAGTGATTGATAATATATTTGCTGAAACTAAATTTTACTGCTACAAAATACAAATTTTAAACTAAGTTTAAAACAGAAAAAAAATCTTGCTATGTGACACTATGGGAGATACGCTATTAAAATGACGTAAAGGAGGGTAAGTTTTTTAATGTGTTTGAAATTTGCAAACTGTTACTATACAAGTAAAACATTAAAATATATACAGAGGATTTAAATATAACATTTAACAAAATATATTATTGTTTAGTTTCCCTTAAATAAAGAAGGCATGCTACTTTCAAATAACCATAGATTATATAGAATCAGGCAGTAGCTCATAAATAAAACTTTATATAAGAAAAAATAGATATTTTAGAGACCCCCAAATCTGACCAAAACATAGTATAAACAACAAGAACAACAATGAAACTATTTAAAACCAATTTTAAAATATCCAATCAGAAAAATCTAACAACTAGGAAATTTTAAGACAATTTCTTAGGTCAAAGAAGAAGCCATGATTGAAATGTCATGTATTTAGAAACTACCTGCAATGTGAAAAACATAAAGAATACATCCTCTACAGGCCTAAACCCCTTTGTTAATAAACAAAAATTATTTAAAATGAATATTCTATAAGTCATTTACAAAATGATGCTCTTCTGCATGTTCAATGCTATGTTTTCCTGTTACTGTGTCATACAGAGTATTTCTACAGTTCTTTGCTGTTATCTCTTTCTGTTTTGACTAATTTTCTTTAAGAAGAGAGCCAGGCCTGGAGTTTTCTGAAAGACAGGACTTCTGGGTTGGTAAAATTGTTCTAAAATCATACACAGAATAGAGGTTGACAAACATAACCCCAGTCCAATTTCTTGTTTGTAGCAGACAGTTATCCAAATCTCCGGAACTTCAGTGGATTCTTTGGTTCTGGTGTTAAAATACTTCATCTATTCTTGAGAGACAGAGAGAGTAAAATCCTCCACTATAGAAAGATTACAAATAATTAAAATAAATCTACTGACCTGCCTTCTTTGGAAGGCCTCCAGTTATACACATTAGGGGATCTCCAGGCACACACATTATACTTTTTCTTTTGAAAATATGCATTCAATCATATTTTCTTCTGCATTTATTGTTTCTGAATATATTTCAAGAAGAGATGGAAGGGCCTCAATTCTTACTAGTTTCCTACATAGATGCCGTTCAAAAGAGGAAAGGCACTGAGGTTTTTGGCATAGACCCTAAATCAGCGTGAATCAATGGCATAGAGTAGTCTGTTAGAAAGCAGTTTTTTAACTTTCCATGTGTCTATACTGGTTTGGTTACACTTAGGGAGTATGTAGTAGCTAGAATGCTTTATTTTTACGTTTTGTTTTGTTTTTATGTCAAGTTTTTGGCAGTGTAACAAAGACCATTTTCTGGGAATTTGGGAATGTTTGGAATTTGCAAGAATATTTTGTTTTGTATTTATACTGTATTCTTACAATGAAAGTAAGCAAGAAAAAATATTATTAAGAAAATAACGTGGAAGAGAAAATATATTTACTATTCATTAACTGGAAGTAGACCATTATAAAGGTCTTCATTCTTGTCATCTCCACATTGAGTAGGCTGAGGAGGAGAAAGAAGAGAAGGGGGTCTCACTGTCTCAGGGGTAATAGAGGCACAATAACATCTGATTATAAGTGGACTTGCACAGTTTAAATCAATGTTGTTCAATGGTCAGCTAAATCTATGTCTGTTTATGTTTGCTTCAAAACTTTTAAAATTGCTTATTTCTATAGCACACATTTATTTTTAAAGTAGACATTGCATTAGACCGAATAATATCTCACAATTACGAATTGTATTTGTTGTTGATTTAAAAATGCTAAATAATATTTAATCCCTCTACTTCTCTAGATCACTGACTGCAAAGTCCATACCCTACAGCTGTAAGATAATTTAAATAAGTAAAATTACTCAGGGAATATTTGGTACTATAGTAAAACGGAACCCACATGGTCCTTGTGAAATTGGAATAGTTGCTACTCAACTCATGACGTTACACAACAATGAGGTCTAGTGTTGCAAGACCTTCGAAGCTAGAAGTCCAGAAATAAAATTAAAACCTGAAGTTTAAATGCCAGACTTTATTCCAACTTCTAAAAAATATTTTATAGACCAAACAAAAAGCATTTGGACAAGATTTGACCTATGACCCAACAGATTACAACCACCATAGATAATCTATACCAAATATCTAACAAATTTATCGTGAGAAAACCTGAACATATAAAACTTATTTTAACTACATAGAAATATACTTAGTGAATTGCATTGTATTTTTACCATCAGATTTACCAAAGTGTAAAGCGTATTTAATAGATTATGTACATCTTCCACCAAATTGTTAAGCTAGCTTCAATATCTGATGATTTGTCAGTGCAGTTCACTGTATTAATAGACTAAATAGGACCATAACAGAAAAAGTCCATGAACATATCAACATAGAAAATACATTAGGCAAAATGCATTCATGATACAAATGCTCAGCAAGCTAAATATAGAAAAGAACATTCTCAGTCTGAAAAAAAGTACTTACAGAAAATCTGCAGCTAACATTACATTTCCTGATGAAAGATCAAATTATTTCCCCCCAAAACCAGAAAAATGTAATGAATGTGTTGTGCCTAATCCACTTTCAGCACTCCTATTTAACATCTTACTTGAAGTTTTAGCTAGTGCAATAAGGCAAGAAAAAGATGATTATTTAATGATAATTGGCAATTAATTAAAGTATGTAAAACTGATAAAACACAGGAGAAAATCTTTGAAAGCTTGAGATAGGCAAAAGTTCATAGAAATAATACCAAGTTCTTACAAGAAAGAAAAAAGAGACAGAGACAAATTAGACTTCATCACAATGTAAATACTTTTGCTAAAGACACTGTTAGGGAATCAAAAGCCAACCCACTCACAGACTAGAAGAAATTATTTACAAATAGTACACTTGGCAGAGGGCTTATATCCAGAATATATTTTAAAACGTTCTCAAAACTGAACCATAATTAAACAAGGAACCTATTTAAAAAGCAGACAAAGTCTGAACTAACACTTCATTGGAAAAGTTATTCAGTTGAGAAATTAAACACATGAATAAATAATCAACCTTATTAGCCATTAGGGAAATGCAAATCAAAACCATGAACAGGTAGCACTACACACTTATTACAATGTATAAGAAAAACAAAACCTGACAATGCAAATGATGGCAAGAATATAGAAGAACAGAAACTAATTTCTTTCTAGTGGGAATGCAAAATGGTACAGCCACTCTCCAGAAAGTAGTTTGGTGGTTTCTTATAAAATTAAACATACATTTACTATAGCCCATAGCTACCCTACTCTTAGGTATTTACCCTATATAATTACAAACATATGTTTATACTAAACCTTTTATTGAATATTTATAGCATCATCATTCATAACCGCCAAAATTAGAAACAATCTAATGCACTTCACTGTGTGTATGGATAAACAAAATGAGGTATCAATACAATGAAACTTGACCAAGCAATGAAAAGGAATGAACTATTGATACATGCAATGATGTGAGTGGATATTAAATGCACTATGCTAACAGAAAGAATCCAGTCTGGAAAATTTGTTTATTGCACAATTCCATTAATTTAAGATTCTAGAAATGGTGAAACTATGGGCACACACACAAAAAACAGAAGTGTGGTTGACAGGATTAGGGGTGAAGGAGGGTTCAACTACAAAGGGAAAGCACCATGGGGTCTAATGTGGTGATGGGACTTTCTGATCCTGGTTGGTTGTGGTGGTGGTTATGCGAATCTATGTATGTGTTAAAAATCATAGAACTACACTCTAAAATCACAAAATTTTTTATTTCCGTAGTATACTACATAATATATGTATACTATGCTATATATACTATATATAAATGTGATAATATAATATACTATATTAATATGCTATAAATTTATATACAATCATATGTAAATTAAAGTAAATCTAATTACCAAATAGCTGTCCAGAATAGAGTAGTATTCTTAGCAGTTTTACGAAAGCTTAGACACTTTCTATGTATTACTAAAAATTTTTATCTTAGACCTAAATCTCAAATCTAATAATTCTAACCTAAGATGGAAAGTTATAAATGTGCAATAAATAGAATAAAATTCAGTTTTAAAATCCTGCAAGTAAAATATCTCAGGTGAAAATCAGAGAGATTAAAATATACATGTAGAGAGATTCTTGGTGTCAGTTTGTATGGTAAGACTATTCTAAAGGTATAGCCACTGCTTCTCCAATATGACAGAAGACTTTTATGGATGTACTCCTGACACTATTAGAAAGAATGACATTTTGTGTTTGTTTGTTTCCTACTTTTAGTACCTATGAATTCTAATAGTAGAGCTGTCAAACAGATGATATGATAGATTTTTATCCAGCACAGCTTTACAAAGTATGTAAATTTTCCTCATATGTGATCTCAGACCATGCATCTTTGACTTACCGTAGTGAGCTTCATAGCAGGCTGAATTAAAGCAACTGTACTCACAATCTGTTCAGATTGGAAATGTGTCAAGAGAGTCTTTGGTGGGTTACTGACAATTTGCCAAATTTGCTCCAAGCTGACAAGTAAGGGCTTAGCTTTCTTAAATGGCTTTCTTAGAGTTGTGCATAACGTAATATGGTTACACTCACACACACACACACACACACACACACTTTGATTTTGGTAATAAAACTTACACAGTTAAACTTTCAAAGTGTGTTTTGTGTAAATCAATGGTTACCAATGTATGCTTTATAGACTCCTGGTGATGGGGAGGATGTCGCAAAATTACCACAAGAGTTCTAACAGTGTGGATATACACCAACCAGAATTCTTGGAGTGCAGTGGCGCAATCTTGACTCCTGCAACTTCTGCCTTGCAGGTTCAAATGATTCTCATGCCTCAGCCTCCCGAGTAGCTGGGACTACAGGTATGTGCCACCATGCCCAGCTAATTTTTGTGTTTTTAGTAGAGATGGGGTTTTGCCATGTTGGTCAGTCTGTGAGGACACATTTTCAAATGCATTTGACAAATTATGTGGCACATAATGACAAAGTGCACAAATCTTAATCATTAATTAATTCATAATAGCTTTTTATTATTACATATTTTCCCTAGTAATGAATACTAAAATTGCAATTTCATTATTGTAAGGGTGAAGAAAATATTTTATTTTTAAAGGAGTCATCATGTGTAAGTTCAGAACCACCAATGTAGGCATGTAAATCATGACAGGCATAATTACATTATTTCCATTTTTTTTGCTGCTTTACAACACAATCAGCTGAGAAACATGCAACATCTTTGAGAGAAGTTAATGCTAGTGTTGATATACTTAAGGCCTTTTAAAAGATCTATATTGAAATTTTATTGGATTCCTTTTTAAAAATACTGCTTAACACAAACTGGAAAAACTCAATATTACTAGCTGTAAGAACATCAGATACCAGGATCAGCATAGCAAAGTAACAGTTACTCTACTGTGGGAAATAGGAACAGGTGGTCCCTGCAGAGAACATGAACACCACCACACCAAAGAACTTTCCCCGTCATGTTCCCCTGGTTTCTTCGCTCTTGCTTCATTCTCTCTCAATGACTTTTATTGTGTACCAATTGCAGAATTAGAAATATATTTCCTATTTGAAAATACATTTCAGGCGTGTTTTCCATGATTTGCTGGAACTGGTGCAACCCATTTAGAGCCTTTAGGATATTACTCTATAAAAAATATTCCCTGAGCAATATGGATGTTTCTGGCTGGTCAGAGTAAAACTGATTTTACTTGAATCCAAACAATTGATCACATTATTGTCTGGTTAACTGCTCTGAGCCAGTGCCCAATTGATTAGTCTTCTTAATAAAAATTCACAACCAATTTAATGGGCAGATTTTCTGACCTATTGGATGGAATACTGTACTGATGGGGGTGTTAAAAGTATTACCCTTCATTGCTCTAGATAATTGGTATCAATGATTGAGATGACAAAACATCATCACAGCAAACGCAAAATATTCTATTAGAAAGTTAATAAGGTAGAATAATCTGAATGAGAAAATAAATGTGTTCATAATTTCTTAGTTGCAGGCTCTTGATAATAAAATGAGAGGTATTTACTTAAGAAAGTAGTGAGGAGCTTCATATGCTGGCAGTCTGAGTTTCATTCTGGGTTACCTTGGCCTGAAGATACACTGAATATCTTGAAGATCTGATACCTGACTTCAGTGTCTTGTCAGTAATAAGGACTGCTACAGGCTGTGGGAATATCACATGCAAGAATGAAAACCACTGAAGCCCCAGTCTAGTTTTGCTAGTTGAGAATTTGGGCTCTAGGTTTTATGTAAAATATGCACATTTTAATTGCTGGGAATGTATACTAATGTATGGGTCAGTACTTTATTGACTCAACAAAGCACAGCAGTCAGCTAGACCTACCCCATTGACCACGGTGTTTAACGGTGGGTTAAGGCCCATGGGAGGATTTAGCTACATATTTTGAGAGAGGGAAGTGATAGAGATGCCATGGATTTTGAAAGATGAGGGAAAGAAAAGTGGGTACTTCAAGTTTCACAGGTGGAAGAAGAGTAGTTTCCTCTCAAATACAGGGACCTAGAAATAAAATGCCTTGTGTGGGAAGAGCTACATTGGCACATAGAAGCATATTCCATCTACAAGCTTCTGCTCTGGGTGCTTGGTGGCACTGAACATCACTGCTGGCTGTGAGCACTAAAATAGTGCCTGACTGATGGGGGCCTAATAGTGGCAATGATGAAGGTTGGACAAAAGAGTCCATTGTGGGCAGCAAAACATATTCGTTTTTCATTTCTCTGGGTCTTGTATAATGCAATGTAAGAGGGGAAGTTTCAATAATGATAATATTGAGGTTCTCACAAACTTCAGCAAGAGTAAGGGCTCAGTCAGATCAAATGAAATCAGAATATTTTAAAAGAAATACAACGTACCTTTCACATAAAGTGCAGTTACAATGACGAGAAAATTTAGAGGGTAAACAATATGAAAAATATGAGTTCAATTTAAGAGAAGAAGGAGCCTGAATCATAATTCTAAGAAGAATTAAAGCCCAAGAGGCTTATTTCCAACTTCCCTCAGACTAGAAATTTCTTGATCACGTGTCACTGGTCTTTGACCACTGGCACCAAGTAAGACATTTTCTCTTTACAATGTCTTACTTAGTGTAGTGTTTGCAAGCATAAGGGTTAGAGTTAGACAGCCTAGACTTGAATCTTGCCTTGCGACTCTGTTACTTGTGAATTTAAACAAGTTGCTTAACTTCTGTCAAATGAAGATAACAGTAGTACCAAGAGTACTCAGTGCTATGCAGATTAAATGAGTGTCACAAGAGTACCTAGCATGGCAGCACAGAGTGGACCGCTATCATCATTATTTCCATTACCATTAGTCAGGCTTTAAGCCTTTATCACCTAGGAAATCACAAAATTCTCACATCTCCCTGCCTCAGTTGGAGTTCTCTGGTATCTTCCTCGTATCAACCTGGAGGGAGGCCCCTAAAATAAAGTTTTTATTATTTTCCCCAGTATCTTAAAGACCTTCACTATCTCTTCATTATCTACATAATCATTTTTTTAAATTTATGTATATTTGTAACTTACATTTAGCTCTCTAACTGTGTTTCCTTGCCTATATCTTAAGTGAATGGTCTCCTAGGTGTTAGTCTTGCCCTTCACACTTCTGCTTGAGTGCTTCAGTGATTAAAATATTTGGTGACCTACTGATAAATTCAAATATTTCTTTCAGGAAAAAAAGTTGAGAAAGACACATTTATTTGCT
The DNA here is from genome assembly GCF_002776525.5 of Piliocolobus tephrosceles. Classification (NCBI taxonomy): domain Eukaryota; kingdom Metazoa; phylum Chordata; class Mammalia; order Primates; family Cercopithecidae; genus Piliocolobus; species Piliocolobus tephrosceles. Next base: position 60,390,366 of record NC_045440.1, read on the forward strand.
CCACATATTTCTGTGACCGGCATGGTGAAGAAACTTTCACAAATATTGTCCCCATGGTCTTATTTAGCCTTCATACAACATAACTCTTCTTGGAAGTGGAACCCTGAGTATTCTGAACTCTTGATGATGACGGACTTAAAAGAAAATGGATTAAGCATTAGCAGCATAGTATGCCCTGGCCTATTGATATCTTAAATACGGTGTTGCCCAATACCGAAAAACACAAGGTTTGGGAAATAAAGGAGAATGCAACCATTATGTGGTTATCTTAGAACATGGAGCCAGACCATATTGCTATTAATAGGACTGTGGTATATCTCGTGAATATTGCAATCAGGTGGCAGGAAAGGTAAGTGGACCTTAGTTGAGCAAGTGAAAAAATTTGTCTTCCCTGTAAAAAGGAGATCAATTTTGTTCAGACTCTAAGGTGTTGAGATGCTTCCAATGTGGGCAGAACATGGATACAGATCACAGGTAATGTAAGGGGCAAGTCCGGAAAAAATGTAAGGATTTTCCCTAAGCAATTATTATTTTCTTTGTCCTATGGATTTCACTAAAGTCTACTAAATTTGCTGCTTGATCTCTGCTAAGCTGTGTGAAACTGAACAGGGCACTAGTCTCCTCTTTGGCTACCTGGTTGAGCCTATTTATAGCTGACCCACTCTGATGACCCCCAGTGCCAGGAAACAGCTGATGTGCTTTATATCACACTATATTTGCTTTACAAAATTTTTTATAAATGGAATAATACAGAAGGTAGTCTTTTTGTTTTGGATTCCCACTTAATGTTTGCTGGTATTCTTTATATTATCCCACAGGTCTCTGAATTTATGTGAAATTTTCTTCAATCATGTTAATACTTTTTGGTAATTATTATGTCCTTTTGGGAATTTAGTTTTGCTGATTCATTGTTGTCATGCTTGCCTTTAACTCTTCAAATATCATTTTGCTTTACTTCGTTGAACATATTTATAATAGTTGCTTTGAATTATTTTTCTGATACATTGAGATTCTAGGACAATCAAAATTAGTCTATTGACTGCTCTTATTTTACCCCTGGGATGGGTTATCCTTTCTTGCTTTTTGTGAGTGCCTTGTAATTTTTGGTTAAAAGCTGGGCATTTAAGATAATATGATTTAACTTCTCTGAATGCTTATTCCCCCCACTCCAACATTTGTTGCTGCTGTTTTTTGTTTATTCATCTGTTTAGTAACTCTCCTGGTCTAAATATACGAAATGGTTTGACAACACAAGACAATGTTATAAATTTGGCTTTAAACATTTGTATAATATATAAAGAAATTATAATTCTAAAGGAATTATAAGCAAGAAAACAGCCTTTTGCTTTTATACTTGATATTTATCTCTCTGATGCTCCCTGTCCTTTTCTGTGGAAATGGAATAATTTCTCATCATAATGAAGAACTTCTTTAGTATTTCCTGTAGTACAGCCAACTAGTGACAAATTGTTAGTTTTCTTTTGTTAGACTCCCAAGAAGCCTGACTGAGAGGAGGAGCAAGTAAAGAATCATAAATAACATGGCCAGGCGCGATGGCTCAAGCCTGTAATCCCAGCACTTTGGGAGGCCGAGATGGGCGGATCATGAGGTCAGGCGATCAAGACCATCCTGGCTAACACAGTGAAACCCCATCTCTACTAAAAAATACAAAAAACTAGCCAGGCGAGGTGGCGGGCCCCTGTAGTCCCAGCTACTCGGGAGGCTGAGGCAGGAGAATGGTGTAAACTCGGGAGGCGGAGCTTGCAGTGAGCCGAGATCCAGCCACTGCACCAGCCACTGCACTCCAGCCTGGGCAACAGAGTGAGACTCTGTCTCAAAAAGAAAAAGAAAAAAGAAGAATCATAAATAACACTTAATGAAACTGAAGTTCAGGAGAGCTAGAACATGAACAGAGTTACAAATAAGCAAAGGAAGAACACTTAAGGATATCTAAAACAACACTAAAAATACTCCTCACAGGTGAACACTATGGGCTTCGAATTAAAAATTCCAGTATATAAATTCAAGTAAAGTTTGGTCTCTGATAAATCAATGGCCTGGAAAATCAAGTACAGGAAATATCTCCAAGTATAGAGCAAAATGATACAGAGAAATCACTTAGAAAAGGATGAAAAACTTAGAGATGGTTCTAGGAGATCTAATACAAGAAAAAGTGCTCCAGGAGAAAAATGAATAGATATAAGAGGCATACCAAAAAACTGTATATACATACAAAATAATTCATTCAGCAAATAAGAGATCTGTTTTTAAAGATTAAGGGATACTGTATTTTACACCAAAATAAGAACAAAAGCCAAACACCAAGAAGTATTTTGGTAACAATACACACACACAAACACACATTAAAGCAGTTCGGACAGAGCAAATTATCCATTTCCCAATAGCAAACTGCCTTTGGGATGTTTGTTGGTAACTATGAAAGTTGGAAGGCAGTGGAATATCATCAACAGACTAGTGAAATAAAAAGTCTTATTTCAGAATCCTGTGCTCAGCCAAGATATTATACACTTGACTGTTTTTTATTTTAGATCAAGAATATTCAAGAACTTAGCATATTACCCAAATGGCCACCAAAAGAAAAATATTTGAAAAAGATTCTAACAGCATTTGAGGCTATAAATCAGGGACCTTGGGAAGAGAGCAGATCCCAGGAAGCAAACACGGTGGTGAGCAATCACTAAGAATGCATTTAATGATAAGTACAGACCATCTGGAAATATATAATATGAGTTTAAGAAAAACTATTGAGGCCAAGGTGGGTGGATCACGAGGTCAGGAGATCGAGACCATCCTGGCTAACATGGTGAAAGCCCATCTCTACTAAAAATACAAAAAAATGAGCCTGGTGTGATGGTGGGTGCCTGTAGTCCCAGTTACCGAGGAGGCTGAGGCAGGAGAATGGTGTGAACCCAGGAGGTGAAACTTGCAGTGAGCCCAGATCACAGCACTGCACTCCAGCCTGGGTGACAGAGTAAGACTGTCTCAAAAAAAAAAAAAACTATTGAAACAGAAGAGGTATACATCAAAGTAAATTCTATTAAGTTCAGAATTATGCCAACAAATCATATAAATGGAGATGGAGAAGAAAACAGGAAAAGTTTTCTAAATGTCTCACTGAAGGGAGGAAAAATGTAGGAGAGAAAAATGCAAATTATGAGAGACATAATATTCTATGTTATGAAAAAGACAGGAAAGAAGATAAAGATCGTTAGAAAAATGTACTGGGTGGTAGTTATTTAAAAATAATTTTAGAAGAGATTAATGTCTATTAATTTTTAAGGGTGAAAATGAAGTGAAGAACAAGTTATCAGAGTAGTAAAATTAAGGGAAAAGGTAAAACAATCCAAAATTTAAAATCAACATAGAGTAGATGAAAAGATTAGTTATAATACTTTTTTTTACATTTTAATGTAAAATAGTCAGGATATGACCATAATCAATAAAGATAAAAAATGTAAATTAATAATAAAAAGAAATGGCTAAAAGATACAAAGTTTTAGTTATTCAAGATAAATAAGTTCTAGAGATCTACTATACAGCACAGTGCCTATAGCTCATGATATTATATTGTATACTTAAAATTTGCTATGTTGGTGAATCTTATGTTAAGTGCTCTTACCACATATACAAAAAACACCACATCATCATCATCATCATAAAGGGAATGGGAGAGAACTTTTAGAAAGTGATGCTTATCATCATGGCCTTAATGGTGATGATTGTTTTAAACAGGTTTATACTACCTCCAAACTCCTTTCAACACATTCCATTAATACATAATGCTTTTTAAATGTCTATCATACCTTCAATAAAGTGATTTAAGAACAAAATATAAACTTGACCATAATGAAACCTAATAAATTTATTAAGTGTTTAAATGCACTTTCTATATCATAATATAAATTTTAAAAATAACAAAAGTAATTGAAATATGTTAAATATTTTGAAATTAAAAATATTTTCCTAGATTAAACAAGAAGTAAACAAAAAGTACTCATTATCTAGAAACCAATGGATAGAATATTTCGTTAAAAAAAATCTTATGAGGCCGGGCGCGGTGGCTCAAGCCTGTAATCCCAGCACTTTGGGAGGCCGAGACGGGCGGATCACGAGGTCAGGAGATCGAGACCATCCTGGCTAACACGGTGAAACCCCGCCTCTACTGAAAAATACAAAAAACTAGCCGGGCGAGGTGGCGGGCGCCTGTAGTCCCAGCTACTCGGGAGGCTGAGGCAGGAGAATGGCGTAAACCCGGGAGGCGGAGCTTGCAGTGAGCTGAGATCCGGCCACTGCACTCCAGCCCAGGCGACAGACCGAGACTCCGTCTCAAAAAAAAAAAAAAAAAAAAAAAAATCTTATGGAATAAAGTAAAGGTGGCGTATCAGGGAATAGTATGATTTTAAGTGCCTATATTCATACAGAAAAGAGAAGAAAATACTATAAAATAGATATCTTTGCAATCTTCTTAAAGGAACAAAAAAGAGCAAAAATAGACTAGAAATGAAAAAGGAGATAAGGAACCACTAGAGATGACTACAGACATTACATTGGCAGAAATTTGAGAGCTGAAGAAATTACATGCTTGCCTAACAACATTCTGCCAAAATATCATAACTGATGTTAGAACAAGTGGAGAATTTGTGGACATTAGAGAGATATAAAGTTAAATGAAAAAGGCCACTAGGCAAATGGTTCTGGAGATGAGTTTTATCTAATCTTTAAAGAATAAATAACTCTAAGATTATTCAAATCAATAAAGAACAAAGTTCCACATTTGATTTATACAGCCATCATTAAGAACAAACCTGAAGAGGAAAAACAAATATGACATTATGGATCAATCTTTTTATTACTAAGGCTATAAAAATTCAAAGGAAAAACTTAGTAAATGGAATCTTGCAATGTATTATAAGAATAATACACTATGAGCAAGCACTGTCTCTTAAAGAATGCAAGCGTGGTTCAATATCAGGAAATCCATCAATAAAATCAACTGAATTAGTAAGTTAAAAGAGAAAAAGCGTATCATACTACAAAATGTGGTTATTAAATACTGCAGCCATTGCTCATAAAAAATTTGATAAAAAGAAATAAAAGAACAACTTACATATAATAAAAACTATCAAAAACTGAAGACAAGCATCTAAAATGGTGACACTACAATCATTTTAATTAAAATTAGAAATTATTAAGAATTTCTACTATGATATTAGCATCGTCTTTGATGCTTTAAAAAATGCAATGTACCAAAAAATATATGACTTAAATATTTGAAAAGAAGAGCTACTTTTATTTCTTCTTCCTGACATTATTTTGTACCTAGAAAGTAAAAGAAAAATTTTGAGAAAAATCAGAATTCTTAAGAGAATTTCATAATGTGAAAAAATACAAGATAAATATCCCCAATTAATAACTTTTATATACTCTGGCATAAAGTTTTAAAAGTGAAACTGGAAAGGGTATTCCATTTATAATAGAGACCAAAAACCTTCTATAATATTAAAAATATTAAGAATGTTAATATTCAATAATTAAAATTTAATTAAATTATTAACAAAATTGATAAACAATTAAAATGTAATATTTACAAGTAATATTTTAAATAATTAAAATATTCTTAAAATATTAAGATTAAAATATTAAATGATTTATTTCCACAATTATATATAAGTTCAATGAAGTGCCAATGAGCATTTGCAGACCCATTTGAAAATGTATAAAATGATTAAAGTTCACAGTGGATAATAAATGTGTTAGAAACCCCGTCTCTACTAAAAAATACAAAAAACTAGCCGGGCGAGGTGGCGGGCGCCTATAGTCCCAGCTACTCGGGAGGCTGAGGCAGGAGAATGGCGTAAACCCGGGAGGCGGAGCTTGCAGTGAGCTGAGATCCGGCCACTGCACTCCAGCCTGGGCGACAGAGCAAGACTCTGTCTCAAAAATAAATAAATAAATAAATAAATAAATAAATAAATAAATAAATAAA
>NC_045440.1:60396382-60476435 GCF_002776525.5 Piliocolobus tephrosceles
AAATAAATAAATAAATAAATAAATAAATAAATAAATAAATAAATAAATGTGTTAGAAGAGATAACAAAGTTATGAAGATAAAAAAATTGAGAGCGGACTTGCTTACCAGATATTGGAACGTACTGTATGTTCATCAGATCAGTGTGGTACGGTAGTCACCTTTTATCCACAGTTTCAGTTTCCATGGTTTGTTACCTGCCATCAACCCTGTGCCGAAAATACTACACGGAGAATTCCAGAAATAAACAATGCGTAAGTTTTAACTTGCCTGCAGTTCTGAGTAGTGTGATGAAGTCTTGGGCTGTCAGGTTCCGTCCCTCTCAGGACACGAATCTTCCCTTTGTCCAGCAGACCCACGCTGTAACAGCTTTCCACCTGTGAGTCACTTAGCCGCCCTTTCCTCAATCACATTGACTTTCTGGTATGGTAGTGCTTGTGTTCAGGGAACACTTATTTTATCTAATAAAACCCCGAATACAACAGTAGTGTTGCTGGCGATTGAGCTATGCCAAAGAGAAACAGTAAAGTGTTTCCTTCAAGTAAAAAGGTGAAAGTGCTCCACTTAATTAGAAAAGAAAAAAAAAAAAAATTGTATACTGAGGTCGCTAAGATCTATGGTAAGAATGAATCTATCTGTGAAATCACAAAGAAGGAAAAAGAAATTTGTGTTAGTTGTGCTGCTGCACCTCAAAATGCAAAAGTTACAGCCCAATGCATGTCAAGTAGTTAGTTAAGTTGGAAAAAGCACTAAATTTGTGGGTGGAAGACCTGAACAGAAACGTGTATGGATTGATGGCAATCAGGTTTGGTACTATCCATGGTTTCAAGCATCCACTGGAGGGGTTGGAACCTATCCCCTGTGCATAAGAGGGGAACTACTATATTAGGATAACAATAGATAAATACATCAGACCAATAATTCAGAATTAGATCCTACGCTTTTCCTTTTTCTTGTGTTTAAATGTGTGGCAGCTTTCCTTACTCTTTAGTGGTCATTCTCCTGAAAACTAGCTTTGTCTTCATAAATAATGTTGGCACTATTTGCAATTCTACATTCATGGTTCTCATTTAGGAAGACAAATTCCCCACCCCAACCCCTTCTGTTGAAACCTATGGAGCAGCCATGCATAGATATGAGAGGATAGTCTGGGCACAGTGGCTGAGGCTTGTAATACCGGCACTTTGGGAGGCCTAGGCAGGCAGATTGCTTGAGGTCAGGAGTTCAAGATCAGCCTGGTCAACATGGTGAAACCCCGTCTCTACCAAAAATACAAAAATTAGCTGGGTGTGGTGGCATACACCATCGGTCTCCACTACTCAGGAGGCTGAGGCCAGAGAATCGCTTGAACTCGGGAGGCGGAGGTTGCAATGAGTCGAGATTACCCACTGCACTTCAGCCTGGGCGACAGAGTGAGACTCCGTCTCAAAAATTAAATAAATAAATGGACAGGCTAACTTAATATCATTGACCTTGAATTTAGGTTTGCAATTTTGAAGTTATAGATTTAAATGCTAAAGAGAAAATACAGATAATCATATCTGTTTGGAGAAAATATGTAATTTTAGATTAAGCTTCATTGTTTAGAGCCATGCCATCATCAGGATATATGACTCACATCTTTATGGCTAAACAAATAACCCTTCATTAAATCTAAAGTGAGTAGTACCATACAATCAAGGGCTGTGAAGAGTTTATTTTCTTGGCTCTTTCTGTTATTCTTTCATAGCACATTTGTGTCCAGTTTTATTGTTCAAAACATCTTCAGGAGACATTATTTTAAACAAAACTGATTGCAATGTGGTGAATCAAGTTATCTAGCCATTAGATCTATTTTAAAATTTTGTAAAGGAAACACTATTTTAGTAAAATCAAATAGAGAAAATTGTGGCAAAACATAGAGCAATAATTTATTTTTGCAAAACAAAAAGTGTAAAACTGCTCTCTAATTACTAGCCTTTGAGGCATTTACAGCTAAATTAAAATCATCATTAGCTGTTAAGTGTGTTTGCTTTGATTAGTTCCTGTTTTATGAGGTTTAAGGCAGAAGTAATTTTGTGGTATTATTAATGAATTTAATGTTAAGTGGAAAAAAACTTTTGTTATCTGACAAGTACCAGCTCTAGAATTAACAGTTTAAATTTTGTCAAAAATCACAGAGATGCTTTCTAACATATTTGCCAGGTATTGAAAATGATTTTCTTTAAGTTATCTTAAAAGCTAGTGTAATGGGAAAAAAGAAATTGCCAGTCTTATTCCCTTAACCATTATATCTCAATGTTACAAAGTAGAAAAGCATAGACTTTTAATACAGTCCTGTTTAAAACCACATTTCACCACTCTGACAATTTGGACCAGTAACTTAGCCATCCTATACTCAATATTCTTCATCTATAAAAATGTGAATATTAACATCTTTTCCAAAAAAGGTAGCTTTAAAGATTAAATAAAATAGTGAATGTTAAGTAGCATCGTGGCTGTGGTACATGCACTCAGTAAGAGTTAATCTCTTTTGCCTTTCCTTTCCACTTGATCTTGTGTGTCTAAAGATATTAGAAAACTAATTCTAAGCATCTATCCAAAGATAAACTGAGGGATTTAGCATATTCATGTTATTATTGCACATGAATTTTGGAAAGACAAATAATCTGAGTGTATGTGAGCTTCCTGTTTTAAACAGATAGTGACAGGAAAAATAAAAGTATATTTTCAACAATTTTGTATCAATGGGAAGATGGTTCTTTTTAAATATAATTTTATGATTTCTGAGAGCAGTTGAAAATATTCAAACCCTATTCGTTTCATTTGCCAGTAAAACCAGTAATTAAACTTAATTGCTCCATAGGTCCAGATGTTAAGAGCCATATGGAGTTAGCACAGAAAGAAACAGAAGTCTTTTTTAAACGGAGGGAGGAATTCAGAGTTGGCCAAGGCTGCATTATTGCATTTTTGTGGTTCCAACACCATCGAAGTATTTTGTCATACTCTACAAATTTAGTGTCTATGGCTCCCATAGATCATCACTATATTCCTGAAGGCTAATTCTCAGAATGCTTATATCATATTAGACATTTATAACTTATTCTAAACATATTTCCAGCAACTAAATTGCAACCATTGCTATGATTTGAGGGAAATATGGATTTTTGTGTACAACAATGAGGTAATATTTTGATGTTACAAAATTCTTTCTCTTGGAGCCTTCTAACCTCTCTGCATACTGTGGCATGCTTAATTGTAAGACAGAGGTAATCACCCATATTTCCCAAAGTATGCATCAAGCAAAAAGATAAAGAAAAAAAAATGCACATTTGTGTTACCATTATTTTGATCTACTTATTTGTGAAAGAGCAGCATGATCAGAAAATGACCAGAAAAAGATTATGGGTAGGAATAAGTCCCAATATTTCATCATAAAAGATGAATTGCTGTTCATATTTAAATTATGCATCAGGATGTGAAAGGTTCCTGCAAGTACCATAGGACCAGCACTGGTTTGCAAACTGGCCAGGGTAAAATTAATGGCAGGTGGAAACCATTTTATAGCCCTATTGGCGTTCACTCTGATATGATACCACTGCTTTTTCGATGAGAAATGTTGAGAAGCAGCTCTCCATCATAAACTCTGTACAGATTTTACATTAAGTTGTTCTTCATAAAGTTCATTTTAAAGTTGTTCCTTTATTTGGAAGAGAACAAGCAGTTAAGATCTTGTGGCGACATACAGGTTGGTGTGAGTGTGAAAGCATGGTGTGTGTGTAAAAATGTTTCATTAGAAGGATGTAGTCAGTGGAGTTAATTCACATGCCTTTTACTACTGCTGGACAGAGTTTGCTCTGGTATAACTCAAGAGTTGAAGTTGAGAAATCTCAAGTTATTAAATATTTGAGCCATAGAAGAAATTTTAATGGAAAAACATGAGAGTTGGACTAGAGACCCACAAATCTGCAATAACAAAGTTATTTTTCCTCCAAGAATGTTTAACAATAATTGCTTTTAAAAGTTGTAAGTGTATAAAAACCTAAATATCACTGAAATAAATCTACCATTTGATTAGCAAATTCAACATTTGCTAAATTGCAATCAATCACCAGAATATAAGAATTAGTCCAGTGATTCTTATACAAATTCATTATATGTTTATCACCCATTTTCATGATGGAGCATTAAAATTGAAATAAGATAGCAAAAAGGCACCAAATCAAAATAAATTACATAGTGATTCACAACAGATTGTGATAAGCAAAAGATAGCAACATCAACTGAGATCTAGCACCTCAGAAAAAGCACTGTTTTGTTTCTCTGCTATGTAACACAGAGGCAGTGCCAGGCAGCCTTAATTATCCATCAAGATCACGTCCTGCCCCTAAGCAGTCTATATGATGCAAACTGATTTCACTAACAAATATTCAATTCAAACTTAGACACAAATACTCCATTCACAGTTTTAAAACTCTCTTAAAAGAAGTGACTTTATTGACTAGTCTCTATTGATATTCATGTGTATGAGTTGCAAGAATCAGGAAAATAAAATCTAGTTATGTTAGAGCATTTCTCATAATTTCCTTGTAAAAGTTCTTTCTCCTTGAAAAGATTTAATTTTTTTAGTCTATGGACAAATAGACTTGGCCCTCATTGATTTATTCTAAACTATTCTATATAAAATAGTGATGCACAATTTTTGCTCCTTAGTTCACCTAAAACTGGGTTCTTGTCACACAACCAGGAAAGATTAGGCACACAGACACGTTGAAAGGTAGGCAGAGAGGAATTTATTAAAAGAAAGCTCTCAGTGAAAAAAGAAGAGGTCCTGCTAATAGGCTCCCATCTCATAGCTTGAATATCAGGCCACCACACTCACAAGCTGAAGAAGCCAGGCTCCTCCCCACTGCACAAGTTACGAACTGCTCGTGACTCCACCACGTTTCCCCAGTGTGAGTGTGGGCATTATTCAGAAAGAATCAGTCGGGAAAGGGTGGGCAAACAGGGGCAGTTCTCCCTCTGAGTTGACGGTTTCCCGGGACCGGGAGTACAGTCTTTCAGCCTTCAGCCTATTTTAGACTTGACGGTGAGGTTTCCAAGGGGAACCTTGGCTGTCTCCTTTCTCTATCAATAGTATCACAAATCGTGCATTTTTTTTTTTTTTTTCGTTCAAACTTTGGAAAGTAGGTATGATGATCTCCATATTATAATTAAGCATGCCACAGTTTTCAGAGAGGTTAGAAGACTCCAAGAGAAAGAATTCTGCAGCATCAAAATTTCATCTCATTGTTTTACGCAAAAATACATATTTTCCTCATATCATAGCTATGGTTGAGATTTAATTTTTCATGCTGGACATATTTTTTGAATAAACTATAAATGTTCAGTATAATATCAACATTCTCAGGGTTAACCTTGATGAACATAGGGATGATTTTTGAGAGTCACAAACACTACATTTGTAGAGTATGACAAACCACTTTGATGGTGTTGGAGCCAGAGCATTGCAATGATGTGGCCTTGGTTCCCTCCTGATTCCCTTTTTGATTCTTCTTTCCATTTCAGCTATCTCCATGTATCTCTTAACATCTGGACCTGTGGAGCAATTCTAAAATTTTAATAGAAAACTATGGTAAATACAATACTGTCAGTCAAATGATATTTTTAAAATCCAAAACTCTCTTTTGTCACTAAATTTAACAGGGATATTATACTTGATGATCGTAATTACAACTGTGAGTTTCTAACAAATCTTGAGGAGTATTTTGAATTAATCAAGGGGAAAGAATTCCTGAATTTTTTCAACTGTAATGCTTAATTGTTAGCTCATGTAAAGTTTTGGTTTGGTAACTCTTCATGATGATACTACACTCTCAGTATAAAGAAAATTTACTTATTTCCTAGCTAATTTATTTCTTCCCTTCATCTTACCATAGAAAACAGTAACAACCAAAATCTTTCCTTAACCAAACAAGGCTAAATAAGGTCTATTTTGTTAATTGTTCTAAATTGTCATTCATATGAGTAAAGAATTAACAGGAGTCAGATGTTATATTCTGGGGACATTGTATTTCCTAGACATAAAACAAAAACTTAAATAATATCATAAAAATTAATCACAACAAGCAGTGTTGTATTTTTATGGTTATCATCCTGTACCTCCGAATAACTTTAGTACTGTTGGTTTTGCTTCAGAGCCTTTCAACTCCAGAAGGAAATTGTGTCCTCAAAACTAATGTGTAATATAAGGAAGTCTCAAAGCAGTATGTTACAGACAGAATTAGCCATGTAGACAACATATGCTAGTGACTATATATATGAGAAAATTTAGAAACAATAATTTTAGATCACTTGGAAGTACATAAAATGTAAAACTGTAATGTATCCTATAATTAAATTGTATTTGTTAAATTAATAAGGAAACTTAGTCATGGTCAAATGACTATGTTTTTGTTTAACATGCATAAGAATCAAGATTCAATGAGTAGTTTTTAAAATTAGAATTGTTTTAGCTAATATAGTTTCCTTAGTTCTATTTTTTACTAACACAAATTATCATGGCAAAATACTATTGATCCTTAAAAAACAGCTTGCATAGATTGAGTTATGTCTCATTTATTTGTAAGATTCCATATTTCTTTTAAAATTGCAAGGCTTACATAATGGTAATAGGCAAACTTAGTTTTCCACGCATTATCTTATTTTCCCAATAATTCTATGGGGTTGGCATTCTTATTACCAACCTCATTTTAAAGATGTGGTATCTGTGACTTAGAGAGGTTAAGTCAATGGACAGTTTTATCAAAAAGTTGTAGAGTTGGGATTTAAATCACACTGTACTTTTGTAGGCATAACACTTATCAATTAAAATTTGTATGCCTCCCCTTTATTTCTTTCCCTGATTTTATTGTATTACATATTTTTTAAGCATAGAAAAATAGAAAATTAACATAACAGCTACCTATTTCATCCCAACTCTGATTTCACAAATACTGACATTTTGTCCTGTTTTTGTTATTGCTGTTGCTTTGTTGTTTGCCTTTTGGAAGTAAAATATACTAAATGGAGCTAAGTCAAGCAGCAACAGAAAATGGTGTGCAGTCACTCATCTCTTGTCTCTCTGTTCCCACAGCTACAATCCTCTGCTAGTTTCTTAGACCCTTTTTTCTGGACTACATCAACAAATTCATGTGCACTCTCCCTTGCTCCAGTCTGCCTTTGATCAAGTCTATTGCTTATACAACTGGTATGATAATATTCTCCAAACATTGCATTCCTCCTGTCAACCTTCTTTTCAATAATACACAGAGCCTCACTGTTATCTGTGTTATCAAACATTTAGCACTCAAAAACTCATGTCACAGGGTCTTTTTTTTTTTTTTTTTTAACACTTCTCCCCTATAGACCCTTCCTTTTTACATGGTATAGTGTCCCCTTATACCTTACAACATCCCATGGCTTCATCTGATTTGTGGTTGTGGTTTTGACCAAACCATGCTCTTGGTTTTCTTGACAACTTTATTAAAACTAAGCCTCTTTCAGAAGGTATTATCTCCTTCACTCCATTGTTTCTCTTCTGGGTATGGCTTTAGTATTCATGGATTTAGTTTGTAAAAATGCATACCATTTAACACTTTTCTGGGTTCTGATACCTCTTGGTTCAAGATGGTGGCCTGAGAATATTTATATGCCTCCCGGCTCTTAAAAGATATCACTAGAATGAAAATAAAGGCATACAAAAGTGAATAAACCCATAATAGCAAGATAATAGGAGTAAAGGCCAACAGTGAACTAAAGCTATTAATACAATTCTGGCAGACAAAAAGCAGATGTGTGTGGTGACGAGGGAAACAAAGCAGAAATAACTACAAGCCAGAATAACAGAAACTCTGTTTAAAAAACCATATCTGGGGCAATTTTCTAAGGGTTCCAGGAAGTAACGCCGCATAGCGTCAGCAAGTACTCCAAAGGAGCACTTCCCAGTGAAGCAAAAGAGTGGTATAATGATTTGGTGACACTCATGACGTGTCAGGCCCACCAAGGCCCCATAAATGTAGCATGAGTGCAAGCTTGAAATTTGTAACATGCGATGAAAACTGGAGAAGCATCCCTAAAATATATGAACCAATCTACCTAGAAATAGCTAGGAATCTGGTGAGTTGAACCTACCAGAGTACAGGCCTTCTTATTCTATTTTGAAGTGCTCCTGCTTGCACCTGCAAGCTTCCATGTGTCATATCTAAAAGTAAAATAAGCCAATTGATATAGTCATCATGTACCCAAACAGTCAAAGAAGATTATAGCCATAAAATAGAAACAGACTTCTATGATAAAAAATGAAAGATCATAGAACAAGTAAAAGCTTTTAAAAATTAAAAAATATATATAACTCTCAGGAATTTAAAAAATTATGGTAGTGTCCAGAGCTATGAGTGACGTCATCTTCAGATTTTAAACACAAACATGCAGATTGAAAGTACCAAAAGAAATTGAGTGCTTTGAGGCAAAATTGAGTAAAAAGGGGATGGAGAATTGCATAAAAGAAATGAAATAAAGGTCTTTGGATTAAAAGGCTGTAGCTAAACAGAATAAAAAACAAAATCCATTCTCAGAAGTATTTTTGTGAAATTTCAGATTCCCAAGGATAAAGAGCAGATTCTATAAGTTTCCTGGAAGGAAAAAAATAAAAAATAAAAGATTTTATACAAAAGAATACTCAAATGGGCAACAGAGTTCTCATCAGCCGTAGTTGTTGCCAGAAGGAAATGGTGTCAAGCTCTCACAGAAAGGGAAGACTGCTGTGTCCCTCACCTGAACTCCTGTCTTAGTTTATACAGTTTATGGGATCTCATATGTGGTTAATATTTGTTAGCTTGGCCAAGATAATGAAGATAAGGGAGAAATTTCTCCCACCAGAATAACCCTTCAGCTCCTCTATCTAAAACACCACCGCATTTGTTAGTAGGGTTTGGAATCAGCACCACTGATTTCCTTCATTTGGACTACTCTTTTTAAATATAGCAATGAGGCCAGGTGCAGTGGCTCAAGCCTGTAATCCCAGCATTTTGGGAGGCCTAGGCGGGCGGATTACCTTAGGTCAGGAGTTTGAGGCCAGCCTAGTCAACATGGTGAAACCCCGTCTCTACTAAAAATACAAAGATTTGCTGGGTGTGATGGCACACGCCTGTAATCCCAGCTACTTGGAGGCTAAGGCAGGAGAATTGCTTGAGCCTGGGAGACGGAGGTTGCAGAGACTGTGCCACTGCACCACTCCAGCCTGGCCAACAGAGTGAGACTCTGTCTCTAAATAAATAAATAAACAACTTAGCAATGCACCAATGCATCTTGGGGATCTTTTCCTCTCAGCACATGGAGCTGCACCCCAATCTTTTTTTTCCAACTTTGTTGTGATACAATTGCCATACCATATAGTTCTTTTTTTTTTGAGGCAGAGTCTTGCTCTGTCGCCCAGGCTGGAGTGCAGTGGCCGGATCTCAGTTCACTGCAAGTTCCACCTCCCGGGTTTACACCATTCTCCTGCCTCAGTCTCCCGAGTAGCTGGGACTACAGGCGCCCGCCACCTCGCCCAGCTAGTTTTTTGTATTTTTTAGTAGAGATGGGGTTTCTCCGTGTTAGCCAGGATGGTCTCGATCTCCTGACCTCGTGATCCGCCCGTCTCGGCCTCCGAAACTGCTGGGATTACAGGCTTGAGCCACCGCGCCCGGCCCATATAGTTCTTTGATATAAAATTAAACTATTTTTTTCCAACTTTGTTGGGTTACAATTGCCATACCATATAGTTCTTTAATTTAATATAAAATTAAACCATTTTTAGTATAATATCAGATAGGTGCTACCATCACCACAGTCCCTAGTTCTAATTTTAGAACATCTTTACCACCTCAAAACGAAACCCTATATGATTTAGCTAACAGCCCCTTATCCCTAGTTCTCCCCACCATAAGCCTAAGCAAACACTTACCTATTTTCTCATAGGTTGCTTTATTCATATGAATGAGATCATACAATATGTGGCCTTTGTAACTAACTTCTTTCATGTAGCATGTTTTCAAGGTTCATCCAAGTTGTAGCACTATCAGCACTCCATTTCTTTTCATGACTGCATAATATTCCATTGTATGAATATGCCATATTTTGTTTACTCATCCACCAGTTAAACATTTAGAATACTTCTACCTTTTGACTATTAGGAGTAATGTTGCTATGAACATTCATGTACAAGGTTTTGTGTGAACATATGTTTTCATTTATTTTGGTATATACCTGAGAGTGGAATTGCTGGGTCACATGGTAACTGTATATTTAATCATTTGAACAACTGCCAGACTATTTCCCAAAGCAATGGTATCACTTTACATTCACACTAGCAGGGTCAGTGTATGAGGGCTTCTATTTCTCCACATCCTTGCCAGCACTTGTTACCTGGTTTTTTGGTTCTAGCCCTATTAGTGTATGTGAAGTGCTACTTCATGGTGGTTTTCATTTGCAATTATTTGATGAATAATGATATCAACCATTTTTTTATGTGCTTCTTGGTCATTTGAACATCTTTCTTGGACAAATGTCTATTTTTATCCCTCAGCCATTTTTTTTTTTTTTTTTGTATTTTTTAGTAGAGACGGGGTTTCACTGGGTTAGCCAGGATGGTCTCGATCTCCTGACCTCGTGATCCGCCCGTCTCAGCCTCCCAAAGTGCTGGGATTACAGGCTTGAGCCACCGCGCCCGGCCTCCCTCAGCCATTTTTAAGTTGGGTTATTTATCTTGTTATTATTGAGTTGTAAGAGTTTATAGATTCTGACCTAATATCATTGGGTAGTCATTTTCCAGACTCCTACATGGTTCCAATACTGAGGCTTTTTGCAATGCTTTAACCTACATTCTTTATTTTCAGTTAACAGTGTGTGTGTGACTGCAGGTTTCTGACATCATGTTAGTTTACTTTATATGAAATTCTGTAGATCTTTGATATTCGTGAAGGACATATCTTGAGACCACATTGAACCCATGAGTTTCTATAGGCAGAAACGTTTAAAATCTTGACATTTTCTCAAATCACATTTCAGCATGGAGCCCTGCATTTGTTGGGATATCATCAGCCCAGAAGTTAATTGTCTATTAATGAATTGTTATTCTTCACTAGCAGAGAAAATGTACACTGATAGGGAAGTCACTGACATTTTTATTAATTGCCTTTTAAAAATTTATGTAAAGCATGTATAGTGGACTCACTCTTGTCATATATCAGGTTAATTTAAATAGTAAATTATCAAAATATTTTTTGTGGTTATTTCTTTGACCTTGTTAGATTTTTTAGTGTTACTTTATTTCTCTCACAACGCTGGCAGTTATTTATTTTTGTGATCACGTTTCAGTGACACACACACACACGATAACAAAAGACACCTTATGTATGCATGCTGAGGATTATAGAATCAAAAACCTACACAGAGATGTGGATGTTGACTATTTAGGTTTCCTTGTGCGCTCTTCTTACCCCTTAGCTTATTTGCATCTGTACAGCGGCCTTACAACCTGTGCAATTCAAAATTTTCAATTGGAAAAATTACCTATCACTGCATGTCATGTGCTTTTGAATTTGCTCTAAAATAATCAATATGGTAGATGTAAAATCTATTCACCCTAAAGATCTTTTGAATAAAAGTCTAGGAAGAGTGAGAAATAATACTGCCTTACTTTCCCTCATTCAGAGTTGTTTAGTAAGCAGAACTTTTCCACAGAAAGTGATCAAGATGGTGAAGTTCTGAAAATCAAGAGAAATAGTTGAAGGATCTGGGATAAGATTATCCAAAGAGATCTGAAAACTCTTCAAATAGAAAAAGTACTTCCATATGGAAAAATGATTATAGCTTGCTAGTTTAACCACAGAGGGTAGAACTAGGACAGACAAATATAACTTTTAGAGAATTTAGTTCAAAGAAGTACTTTCTAAGAATTAGAACTGAACATTCTTGGAATAGGATGTCATAATAGGTAGAGCATTTTTATTAACTTAGACATATTCAACTCGAAGTTGATCAATCCCTTTATCAGATAATGGTTGTAGTGCTGAGGCAGTGTTAGAATAGATATCCTTCCAGGATTTTCTCATACCACAGATTCTATTCTAAGTTCACACATGCTATAAAACATTTAGGACTTAATTTAATAATTACCAGAGGGCAGAATGTTATTCTTTTGTAATGACATTAAAATTTTACTGTAGCAGGAAATATTAGAATTTATATTCTAATCTCCTTGTCCCTTCTGACTTTAGAATGTTATTGGTAAGAGGGGAGGGGATTGTTTTGCTATTCATCATTCTAGAGAGGCAAAATTAAGCTATAATTATCTTAAAGTGTTTCTGCAAAATGTAATTTTCTATGATGTTCATCATGTAGTAAAATTGATTTTTACAAAATATATAGTATATGTAACCAATATCAACAAATTAAATGGTGTTCTAATCTAAATAGGAATAAATCCACATTTCATTCAAACTATTTTAAAATATGATAAATACAATTCACCAAAAATAAATTTATAAAAGCATATATGGTTGAAAAATTTAAAAGTTTTGTATATAAGCTACTCATTCTCTTATTTTATTTGCCAAGTACTGGATATACCTATTACTACATTACTCCCAAATATTAAAGGACTGGTCAATATCTTCGGTCTTAGAGTTTTAGTATACATAGAATGGATAATTTAAAAAATGATAATTATCTTTCCCTTACAATCCTATGATTATGCCCCTAGAAATGGACCATAAATATCATGTTGGCACTGTTAAGAATAGAGATACCCAGATACCCTATTTCCAGATAACTAAGTCCTTACTATTTGTTGAGCTGTAAGTCTTGTGTGACAGATAGTGTGAGGAGAGAGGGAAGAAGGTGAATGTTTACATTAAAAATCCATGGGATGACACTTAGGCAATTGTAGGAACTCAGACAACTCATAAAACATCTCTAAACTTCAGTTTCCTACTCTCTGGTAAGGATATAGTACTCACTATATATAGCCTATGATAATTACAACAATCTTATGGCAAGTACTATTATATCCACATTGCATATAATAAAATTTTACCAGTGTGCTAGACAAAATTGCAGGAACTTTTACTCAGTGGTTGCTTTTATTGTAGTAGTTGACCCTTGAACAGCATGGATTGGAACCACACAGGTCCACTTATACATGACTTTCTTCAATAAATATATTGGAAATATTTTGGAGATTTTTGATAACTTGAAAAATCCTGCAGATGAATCATATAGCCTAAGAATACAATAAAAAGTTAAGAAAAAGTTAGGTATGTCATGAATGTATAAAATATATGTAGATATGAGCCTACATATATTTTTACTACCATAAAGTATACACAAATCTATTATAAAAAGTAAAAATTTATCGTAACTTATGCACACAAATATTTACATATCATACATGGTGCTGTTCACAGTACAGAGAAATGTAAACAAATGTAAAGAGGCAGTATTAAATCATAACTGCATAAAATTAACTGTAGTACATACTGTACATCTACAAACCCCTTGTTGCTGTCGCAGTGAGCTCAAGTGTTTCAAGCATCCACTTAAAATGCCCATGTGACATAATCATCTCCCTATGAGCAGTTTGTCTCTCCAGTAAATTGCCTATTGCAGTATAAAGTGATCTCTCTTGGTTCTTGTGTATTTTTCATAGTGTTTAGTATAATACTGTAAACCTTGAATTGTACCATGTGATCCACATGAAGTGTCACTAGTGATGCTGGAAGTGCTCCCAAAAATCAGAGAAAAGCAGTGACCCTACAAGAAAAAGTTGAATTGCTTGATGTGTATTATAGATTTAGATCTTCAATTGCAGTCACCTGCCATGTCAAGATAAATGAGTCTAGCCTAAGGACCATTATAAAAAATAAAAGGAACCTGTGAAGCTGTCACTGTAGCTATGCCAGTAGGTGCAAAACACTTGTACTTTTTGTGAAATATCTTTTTATCTTGTATTGAAAATGCAGTTTTTACATGGGTGCAGATTTGCTATAAGAAATGCCTCTCTAGACTAATGTGATTTGAGAAAAAGTGAAGTCATTATATGACAACTTAAAGCAAAAGGAAGGTGAAGAATCTAAAGCTGAATAATCTAATGCCAGCAAAGGATGGTTTGATCATTTGGCTTAAAACATGTCAACATCACAGCAAAAGTAGCTTCTGGAAGCAGATGAGTTCCCAGGTGCCAGTAAGAATATCACTGAAAAGAAAGGACATTGGCCTAAACAGGCTTTTTTCTTTTTCTTTTCTTTTCTTTTTTTTTTTTTTTTTTTTTAGATGGAGTCCTGCTCTGTTGCCCAGACTGGAGTGCAATGGTGTGATCTCCGATCACTGCAACCTCTGCCTCCTGGGTTCAAGCGATTCTGCTGCCTCAGCCTCCTGAGTAGCTGGGACTACAGTCGCCCGCCACCATGCCTGACTAATTTTTGTATTTTTGGTAGAAACGGGGGTTCACCATATTGGCTAGGCTAGTCTCAAACTCCTGAATTTGTGATCTGCTCCCCCTTGGCCTCCAAGCGGGGGCAATTCCAGCTCATGCTGGGATTACAGACATGAGCCACTGCACCTGGCTTGAACAGGCTTTCAATACAGACAAAAATGCCTCATTCTAAAAACAAAAACAAAACAAAAAAATAGCCAGAAAGCACATTTAATAGCAAGGAAGAGAACAGAGCATCACAATATAAGGCAAGAAAGAGCCTAACTCTAAAAATATATCCTAACTCTATTTTTTGGGGCAGCACATGCAGTCAGGTTTATGATCAGGATGGCCCTTATCTATAAAGCCATCAACTCCGGAGCCATGAAGGGAAAGCTGCTGCTAGTATTTTGGTTGTATAATCAGAGGGCTGAAAAATTAGGACACTTTTTCTGGATTGGTTGCATATATGCTTTGTCCCTAAAATCAGGAAGTATCTTTCCAATAAGTGACTGTTTTTTAAAATTTTTGGATATTGGATAATGCCCCAGTCACCCAGAATTCTGTGAATTCAATACTGACAGCATTAAGCGGTCTACTTGTCTCCAAACACAACATCTCTAATCCAGACCTATGCACAGTATTATATGGAAAGGATCACCAATGCTACAGAAGAACAGTCTGACGAGATAACATCATGAAAGTCTGGAAGGATTGCACCATTGAAGATGCCAGAATTTTTATGGAAAAAGCCATAAAAGCCATCAAGCCCCAAACAATAAATTCCTGCTGGAGAAAACAGTGTCTACATGTTGTACATGACTTCTACAGGATTTACAACAGTCAATCAATAAAATAATGAGAGAGATTTATGGAAATGACAAAAAAGAAAAAAAGATGGTGGCAGTGGTGGTGAAGAGTTTCATGACGTGACTCTTCAAGAAATCCAAGAGCTAACAGACACCACACCAGAGTAATTAACAGAAAGCAAGTTGACAGAGATGAGTGCTTCCTAACTAGTGCCAGATTATGAGGAAGAAGACATAGAAACAAACTGACATTAGACAATCTGGCAGAAAAGTTCTGATTATTAAAGACTGCTTTTGACTTATGACAAGAAATCTTGGATGACATTGGCACTGAAACTAAAATGATGGAAGAAGGATTGATACTATGTAGAAACACTTTCGGAGAAATGAAAAAGCAAAAATATCAGACAGAAATTATACTACATTTCTGTAAAGTTACACCAAATGTGCTTACCTCTCCTGCCTCTGCTTCTACCTCCTCTGTGTCTTCCTCTGCCACCCCTGAGACAGCAAGATAACCCTTCCTTTTCTATCTCCTCCTCAGTCTACTCAGTGTGAAAACAATGAGGATGAAGACCTTTAAGATCCATTTCCACATAATGAATTGTAAAATATATTTTGTCTTTCTTATAATTTTTTAAATAATATTTTCCTTTCTCTAGCTCACTTTATTATGAGAATACAGCATAACGTATATATTTAAGTAAACTAGATAAATATAAATATTATATAATTTATATTTGTATAATTTATACAAATTTATATAATTTTAAAATGTAAATATAATTTACATAAACATTTATATTTATATTTATCTAGCTCACCTTATGAGAATACAGTATAATATGTATCTTATGTATAATATATAAGATATATGTGAATCAACTATTCATATTGGCAAAACTTTAGGTCAACAGTAGACCATTAAGATTTGTGGGGAGTCAAAGTTTATATGTGGATTTTTAATTGTATGGGATGGGTCAGCATCCCAACACTCATGTTGCTCAAGAGTCAACTATGTTGATATTATTATTTTTATTATTATTATTATTATTTGAGACAGAGTCTCGTTCTATCACCCAGGCTGGAGTGCAGTGGCACGATCTTGGCTCACTGCAAGCTCTGCGTCCCAGGTTCACACCATTCTCCTGCCTCAGCCTCCTGAGTAGCTAGGACTACAGGCGCCTGTCCCCATGCCCGGCTAATTTTTTGTATTTTTAGTAGAGACAGGGTTTCACCGTGTTAGCCAGGATGGTCTCGATCTCCTGACCTTGTGATCCACCCGCCTCGGCCTCCCAAAGTGCTGGGATTGCAGGCATGAGCCACCACGCTCAGCCTATTAAGTAAGTTTAAAGAGTCTGCAGTGGGAGTTGATTGCCTCTATCAACTGCCAGATCTCAAGCCCACTACACTGCAGTAGATATTTAAGACTTCAGAGCTAACTCATATTGGTCATACTAATTTTTCTACTGTAAATAAGATTGTTTGAGAAAGAATTTTGATAAAACCTATCTTAGCCAGTTAGTACCAGCTTTTGAATGTTAATGCCCACATGTAAAGAACTAATATATCTCCAAGTCTATATTTCTTTTAGAAAGTAAGTGAGGCAGGCCGGGCACAGTGGCTCACACCTGTAATTCCATCACTTTGGGAAGCCAAGGCAGGCAGATCACTTTAGGTCAGGAGTTCCAGACTAGCCTGGCCAACATGGAGACAGCCCATCTTTACTAAAAATATAAAAAATTAGCCAGGTGTGGTGCCTCATGCCTGTAATCCTGGCACTTTGGGAGGCCGAAAAGTTGGATCACTTCAATTCAGGAGTTCAAGACCAGCCTGGCCAACATCGGAAAATCCTGTCTCTACTAAAAATACAAAAAATTAGCCAGGTGTGGTGGCACACGCCTACAGTCCCAGCTACTCAGGAGGCTAAGGCATGAGAATCGCTTGAACTCAGAAGTCAGAGGTTGCAGTGAGCTGAGACTGCACCATTGCACTCCAGCCTGGGTGACAGAACAAGGAAGATTCTGCCTTAAAAGAGAAAGTAAGTGAATCTCCCACCCTGAATCCTGGTGTTAATTATTGACTCTACTATGTAAGAAATAATACTACATTATTTTATGATGCCGTACTTCTGCTAATAAACTGCAATAAAAATTGCTATGTTTTATGCATATAATATATAATATGATATGGTCCTTACTCTCAAGAATCTTACAAAGAATTATGAAAAAAGTATCAACTTATAATTCCATTTAATTGTCTACTAGATATAGTTAAGAACTGCCATTTTTGGTACTCAGGACTTAGCTACTCTTGGTGAATTAAAAAAAAAAAAAATTAACTTACTCTTTCTCTTATATTTCTCATTTTCTTTGTAGTTTCCAGCCAACTCACTCCTAATGTTTTGTTTTGTTTTGCGTTTCTTTGTGTTAAGTTTTATCTTATAGTCATATACTGTAATTCCTGTGTTGTTTTATAATGCGTATTCCTACTACATCATGTAAGTATCACAGAGAAAGTGGATTAATTATGTTGCAACAAGCTAAGTCACCACTTTTGGGATAAGTTTTCGTGCTAGGTACATTTCATAGCTCTACACATAGCTGGTTGCCTTTGAGTGCCCATTCCTGACTGACCCAATGGGTGTCTGGATGATAGTGCTGGCCCAACATGAAGCATGGGAATCCACAGCTGTTTTCCTGAAGAGCACCATAGATGTCAGGTGCCTAGTATACCTCTCTAGCTTAGATCCCAGTTAGTCAAGACTTTGGGCTCTCCTTTGTACTGATCCAGCTCCTTTTCCTCTTCTCTGGCACATGATTTCTGCAAATACTTGCCAGTGTATACAAGATATAAAATGCTTTTAGGAAAAAAAAAAAAAAAAAAAAAAAAAAAGCACACACACACACACTACTGTGTAAATTGGTTGGTTTTGAGAATTTACTATTGTCGATCTGATATGGACACACAAATCGCTTTGACGTTCTTTAATACCAGCACCTTCACTGAAATTAATACAAACTTTCTATAATTTTCTTTCAATCCCTTGACACACTCTTACACAGACATTTCTAACATTCTGCCTCTCCTCCCCAACAAATCTGTTGAGTCTACATACGTACTTCTCCCTTCTGTCCAGTCTCAGAAGTGTCCTCTATCAAGGAATAACACCCATCTTCAACTGCACTTTATCCCCATATTCTTTCTCATATCCTTTGGACCTCTCTCCATTAATTATTCTCATTCTACCTGTAATTCCAGCCTTTTTGCTTCAACTGGCCCCTGACCTTCAATGAGAATGAACACCGGATCTGTCTCATTTTTGTCTCTCTTCTTCTCTATGTAGAAAATTTATTGAAGTCATAGCCTAAGCTCATAACTGATCTCTTTCTACCTTTCTTATTATAATGTTGCATCAATATTTATTCTTCCACATTTTATTTTGCAAATCCAGTGGTCTCCAAGTTCTCATACTACTTGGCTTCTGCTGCATTTGTCATATTGGTTCTCTTTCAGTCTTCTCTGCTATGTTCCTTGTTCTCTTTACACTTTTTGCAGTCGGGTGAACATTCTTCATCCTTTCACTCATCCTTGAAACAAACTTATTCTTCAGTGTTCCACTGTGAGCCCTGTCTCATGTCCTTCTATAACTCCTCTCTGGGTGATTTCCCCTGCTCCAATTATCAAGTCTACAGTAGTAACTGAAATACTCATCTCTAGACAAAAATTATTTGAAATCCAGATATGAATATCCAATGCTTTGTTAGGCAGCTCCATCTGGATTTCTCACATATAACTAAATTCAGTAAATTCAAAATTTGCATCTCTACCATGTGCCTAACTCTGCTCTTCTAGATTTCATCACTTTCCTAGGCCTCTAAGTGGAAAACCTGTAAGTCATACTTCCATAACTCCAAGTATGATCTCTTTATTCCCTCCAGCACAAGATATTTGCTATGAGAAACATAAATTTTAGATTTCCGCTGTTTTGAAATCCTAAATAAATTCAAAAAAATGTCAACTTTATCAAAGAAAAAAGAAAAGTGAGATAATAGATTGAATATTTGGAAGACCTGTCAGATCAATTGAAAGAATTGGGGAAATTAATAACCCTACAAGATGATTTAAATGAGACTAGAAATGATAAAAAAAAAAAAAAGAATCAACATTACCTTCAAATTGACAATGTAATGTGCATTCTTTTGAAGCTTTCCAAAAATTAAAGTTAGAAAAATTAATTCTCACAACAGAAAAATTATTAAAAAAACAAAACAGAATAAAAACTTTCTTGAACTAAAGAGTAGCATCATGAGGATATTATGAACCAGAAAAATTAAAAAAGAGAACAAAAACACATTTAAACATGTACTTTTAAAAAAAATTAAAGATGAAGGTATACTTTGCATTCAAATAGAAACAAAGTTAGAAAAACATTTAAAGAAAAAAATGGCGAATATATTATTATTTTTACAGCATGTAAAGGTAGATAGTGCATGGCAACTATAATAATATTTATTATAAAAATAGCAAACATTTATTACTTAATTTTTTTCAGAACTGGGCTATGTATTTACAGGTATTATTTTATTCAATCCTCAAAACAACTGTAAGTTATAGACATTATCATTAGTCACATTCTACAGATGAGTAAACTCAGACTTAGAGAAGTAATATGTTTAGTGTCTCCAAACGAGTGATTATGAGAGTAGGGACTTGAACTGTCCTTTGATGCCAATCAGCAATGTCAACATCATACAGTGGTTTTAAAGATGTGGTCACAAACCATCTACATTAGAATTATACAGACTCCTACCAGAATTCTGCATTTTAAGAAAATGACCCTGGTGATCATTTTTCTACATTTTTATACAAAATGCTGTACTTCCTATGTGCTGTAGTTGCCTATGCAGTAAAATTACATGATATAGTATTATACATTATGCTATAAGCTAGTTTATGAGAGAAATCATGATCCAAGTATTGTCAATCATAAATACAGTCATAGTAAACACATTATATAATACCTCTATTTAAAGAGTCAGGAAGTAAATGACCTAAAATACTTTTCATGAAAAATATATTTGATGACATATTTCAGCCACCAGAAAGATGAATAAAATAAAGTACCCAAGACTGAGGAAGTAGCAAATAGCAGTATGGAAGATTGGTGGCTACTTAACCTCGCTATATTCACTTTTCTTATTTTTGAAATGAGAATAAGAGGTCCTATGTCATACAATTGTTATGGCATTTAAATAAGATAACTCATAATATGCCTAGCACAGTAAAGGGCACACTTAAAAATAAAAACTTTATTTTAGAGCCTTATCTTTCAAAACGTAAGAGAAGGTATTCCAAATGAATGCAAATTTTAAGGCGGTTGGACCTTGAGAGAATAGTCATCTGTAGAAAGAGATTATTTAGCATGATGATCAGAATTAACATCAGGCCTGGAGTTAAAGAAGAACGTTTGTATTGAATTAAGCAATTGTTACTCAAATTTCTCTCAACAGATGTGTGCCTTGGGAAAAAGAAGGGCTGACTGTTAACACAACTAAGGGTTTCACTGATTCCCCAATGAAGTAACTTCATGGGAGAACCCCTCTAAGAGATTTCCTGTCTGCTTTCACAGAAGACACTTCTCACTGTCATGCACCAGGAGGACTGAATGTCTCTGTGGCCTGGAGGCAGTTATACATAGCAGCAGCAGCAGCAGCAGCAGCAAAAGTTAACAGGAGCCGGAGTCTGTCTTCAAAGAGCAGTCAGTAGAGATGAAGAGTAGATTACTGATTCCATAGTACATGTCAGATACTGCCTAGGGACTTCCTAAGTAGAGGTCAAGGTCCCACTGTTATACAGGTAGGGGTTAATGAGCTAGCAAATTAGGATATTAATATTAATGGAGCATCTTTAGTACCCACAGGCTAATGAAATCTGGGGTCATTTGGGTTATATTAACATGAAACAAAGTGGAATTTTAGGCCAAAAGCATTTACCAGAAAAAAGGGAGGAATTTTCCTGATTAAAGCAGATAAAATCTGTAGTTGTTGCTTGAGATAAATAACATAATATTAAAATATATAGCCAAACACTAGTGAAAATATAAGGGGCAAAAAATGCAATGGGTGTTTCTCAGTGTTTGACAGAAAAAGAAAAATTTTAAATAATTTTACGTAACCTGAATAATATAATTATGAGATTATATATAAAGGGTATATAGGTGTACATATGTTGATATGTATACACACGTATATGTGTGTATATGTGTGCGTATACTAACATGTTCTTGGTTTTAGTAAAGGTGGCAATTTAAAAATAAAATAAAAATACAATAGATTCCCAACAAAGGGGAAATTCTCCAAAGGAAAAATTATAGGCCATATTCAATGAGGAAATAAATTATATATAAAGTTAATAACAAAAAATAAAGAATTTTCTAACCAGTTGGATGTAAAGAGTATCAGAAAGTAACAGTAGTGAGAAGAGTCCATATTAAAATCCTAAGAGAAACATATGTACTAGTAGGAAAGTACCCTTAAAAACCTTATTACTAAGCGTTTTAGTATTTAGACAACTAAGAAAAAAATACTGAGTCAGTTTGTGTATTAGAAAGGAATTAATAAAATAAATTGAAATATTAAAAAAGAAAGCAATTAGTAGTGCTAAAAAATTAATGATTTAGAATATAAGAGACTAACTGATTAATAAATCCTAAAGCACTTTGTTTGAAAACTACAAAACTAAACAGATAAAGGTAAATGTGTTCTATAAGTAACAGAAAACAAACACAAGTGTAGAAAAAATATGAATTAGTAGATAATTATAAGATAAATATATAAAACTCTATCTTAATATATAAGAAAGTATTCATGAAATCGATGATTTCACATTAAAATGCATTAATTCTAAAAAACCAACTAAGATTGAGAAAAACTTGAATGGAACATTACTATGTTGTTACTTTAAAAGAAAAGTCTTGTCATAGGATTATTTTTAAAAGATGCTGAACTGAAATTGCTTTATCAACTTTCTAATGGTTTCTAGTGTATGTATGTACACAGATAGATATGTAAAACCAAACAAATATAAATATTTATAACTCCTATTTCTTATTTATTAGAACTTTCAGTACAATGTTAGATCATTGCAGGCCAATTACATTTATGAAAATATTCATGAAAATGAAATAGAAAATTCAACCTATCACCATGTTAAAGAATATGTAATAATGAGTTATGACTAAGTAGCATTTATGATGAGTACAGGGATACATTATATTAAGACATCTACAAAAAAAGGGGAAAAAAGAAATCTACAAATATAATTAATAATTTTAATAGTTGAATTTAGTAACCTATCTTATTAGACTATACTTCCTTATTATATTAAATAATATATTTCATATAAATAATCTATATAAAATTAAATCTAGATGTATTTCCATTAAAGTCAGAGGATCACACATTTTTTATGCTTGTCTTTAAAATAATTGGGAAATATCACCCAAAAATAACATATAAAATATATAAACTAAAAAAACATAGGAAACCATAACATTAGAAGAAAACACAAAAAATGAACTCTTTTCCAACCATATAAGAATAGTTTTCAGAAAAGAAAAAAAAAAGAGTTGATTATTCTAAAAAAAAAAAAAGAGTCGATTTTTATACAAGTAACAAATGCTATGAACAGACAATTTATAAAGAAATGCAAATATTCGGTAGACAATGTAAAGATGTTCAACCTGACTGGTGATTCAAAAGAAACAAAGTTAATAGTTACATTTTTATTTATCAAATAGAAAATGTTTGAAAATACAAGAAGCCTGGTGTGGTCAAGTGCTAAGAAAGCAGACTTTCATGTACACTGTTGATGGGAGCAAGAACTGGCAATATTTTTGGTGGGAAAAAATTTAATATGAACCTAAGTCTTAAAATATGAGTTTGAATTCCATCTCTCCTATAGCCCCTTTGTACAAATTTAACCTAAGGGAAAAATGCATGGATATAAACAAATGCTTTCAAGAATGATTTTCTTAATTACTTAATTGCTTAACAAGATGCAGCGAGATCTCCCACCTAATCTTCAAGGTAGGAGTCAGTTTTACAGGCCACAGTTTTTCAACCCTCAGCTTCTTTGAATGACACCATATGCTTCTACTGAATACGTGCCCAAATTGACCCTCCAGTCCATCTTACAATGTGAACGGCACTGGTTACTATGGTTCTACTTCTGCCGCAGTCAGGAGGAAAGGCTTCGTCCAGGATGAGGGAACCCTTGCCAAGTGACTGGGGCAGAAGGAGAACCATAGCAGACCTTGCTCTAATCTTGGTCACAGCTGTTCCTGTGGAATAGAGCTTCATAAATGTAGCATTGTCCAAACAACAGCTACATTTACTGTATAATTACTGTGTTCCAGACATTGTTTTACTGCATTTTATGTATTGAATATATGAAACAACCTGATGAGGTAGGTAATTCTATGTCCTTGTTTTAAAGATGAGGAAACTAAGGCATAGATAAGTCAGTAACTAGCCCATAGTCACCCCAAAGCCACAGCACACCCAGCCGCACTGCATTGCAGCTCCATATAACACTGGTCAATGTTTTCACTGTTCGTATACACAGAATTTATTGAAAGATTACATTTTTTCTAGGCCGATGCTCTCAATGGAGTATCACTGTATTCTACAGCCTGGCAAAAAACTCTTCAAAAGTATACATGTCCCTCACTTCTGTATCAAATTCAGATACAAGCTTTAAAAGTGGGGAGGAAGAAAAGAAAATAGCAATGTATGAAGACTAAATAGAGAAAACACAATTGAGCAGCAGAGGGAGAAATTACAGGACAGAAGTGTGAAAAAACAATAGAAAGTCTTTCTCTGGTCTGACCCTAGGTCCACAACTCTAGAGGAAGTGCTGCAAATAACTTCACTATTCCCAGGAGAGAGGGAAGGAACTGAAGTTTTCTGCTCTCACATTTCAGGTTTCCATAAAAGGTTTCAATACTTCAAGGCTACCGGGGAGAAGAATTAGTCTTCTCATAGTTTTTGGACATAAGGGATACACATTGACCTCTGAGAATTAAACTTGAAATCACCATAAAATAGATGAGAACAGAGATACACAAATTCACTGTAAAGAAACTGACTTTTCCAGGCCAGCAAGATTTTGCAGACACAAAGCCTGAAATGTATTTCTTGGAACATGAGTTCTATAAAATATTCTTCAGAGGAAAATCAAAGCTTCTCTTGCCCACATTTTGGAGATTCACAGAGCACATTTCTATACTAAGGGCTCTAAATAGTCCTGTAGGAATAACACATTTGGTTCAGTGTTTTATGCACTTATTTGATAATGTTTCTGCTTTTAGGACCTGGGAAGCCTTGGTAACTTAGGCTTACAAAAGTAGGAGATTGCAGAGCCTGAGTAATATTTACTATTCTAACGTAAATGGACTCTTCTCTAGATGTGTCAATATGGTAGAATCTGGATCTGGAATGAGCTAAAACAGGAATCCCTGATCTTGCTTCTGCCATTTACTAGCTCTGTGACTCAGCAAGTTTTTTGATCTTTATGAGTTTCACTTTACTAATCTGTAAATTGGGATAATATCACTTGTGGCTTTGTAAAATCCTGTACTTACACTAAAGTCATGAGTGTCCTATGAGTCAGGCATAAGCTATTTTGCTAGAGGTAACTTGGTGGAATCGGGCAAGTTATTTTTAGAATCTACCTATTGTTTTGCCTGGGTCTGTATGCATGTGTGTAAGGATGGGGCGGGTGTTAACTATGCCAGGTTTTTATGACATTCTTTTCTTTCATGCCAGTACTTCCCCAAACCTGTATTTTTGAAATGTGCATATCACTAACTACACGCACGGCCAGATTCCAATCTCCCCTTTGTATAGAATGCCAAGAATAGGGCAGGAGGTTGAGGGCTATACTAGGGGCTTTTGTTGATTTTTCTCCTTGTGATTTTAATTTTGATCGGTGCATGAATGCCAGATTTAATTCTTAGGTCTAGCTTTCTCCCGGTTCTTCTTTTACTGCTAGTTCCATGGAACTGTATTCTGGGGGTTATTTTTAGGCACGTGAAGCCACATGAGCTTGATTCTATACTTTATTTGGTTGAAAAACAGTACAAGATGGTAGAGGAGGCAAATTAACAAATACAAACACTGAAAGAACACTGAAGCAAGATCACATAACTTTTAGTGCAGCGTTTCATCTCTTCTTCCATTACTGTAATGGAAATTCCTTTAGAGATGTTAGTTTAGTTTATTTAGATTATGTCATTTAAGAGTTTGAAGATAGTTCTAGTTTCACTTAAACTTAGAGCAATGTTTATAAAACTTCTTTGGGACTTAAAGAAACAGCTGATGTATTTCCAGGGCAGCCAATTTGGAATTAAAGGCAGACCAAGCTCCTCATACCATTTAAATAGACAATTCTGTCCATGGGCAGACTTACTAGTGCATAGAGAACAGTCAGGTTAGTGCATTTTTTTTTACTCTGATAATAAAAATACATAGTAGTTGTTTTTAGATCACAGAGTGTGTCTAAAGCAAATAATTGATTTAACCCCCTTAAATCCTCCTTGGAACAATAAACAAACGGTCTTAGCCATATCCTGGTAGGAAGTAATTTTTTTTTTTTTTTTTGCGAGTCCGTTAGTCGTTTTGTAAAGAACAAGAACTTTTTAAAGTTCCAAGGATACCATTTAGCAAATTATTGTAGCAGTTTCTTTAGTGATACCCCAGGGCCCAGAAAGATTTAATGAGCCTTTGAAAGTGCCCAAGTTACTGTTAGAGAGTAACTTATAACTGGGAGAATTTAGCTAAACATGCTGGAAAGTTTCTTTGGATGGCTGTGTGCATCAAGGCCACATAAAAACGATAGGTTCTCAACAGGGAACATACTTCTCCATAAATTAAGCTTCATTTTACGATATCCAATGGCATTATTAATACTATATTTACATACAATATAACACAAGTAGCAAAATGCCTTTGAAGTATGTATTGCTTGCCTGTATTCTGTTGCCTTACGATCAATAAGCATACAAATACCTTCTTTTAGGGATTGAGAGATGATTTTGAATCTAATTATATTAGTTTCTGGTAAGAGTGTTTAAATCAGATGAAAGTACTTTGGGTCATGTTTATTTGCCGACATGGTTTGGTTTTGACATCTGCCTCTACTACTAGGGGTAAATTACAAATATTGTCTCTTAGCATTATAAGTATATGGGAAATGGAGAGGACTCTTTCTTCCCTTATTTCCACATTTCAAAGTAGAACTTAAGTAACTTGGAATAATACTCAGCACTGTAGACAAAAATGGCTACTGTCTTTAAACAGAGGGTCAGTACTATAATCTTATGCCTTATCAAGGACTGCACTGAAATCACTGGCTTTATGTATAAATGCAGAAGAACATGTAAATGTATCCTTGAAAGGAAGATGGCTTAAAGTCATTCTAATTAAACTATCAGAGTTTAGACCTTTTGGGCCTCTAAGACCTTTTGAACTCTTTGGAAAAAAGGTGACATCAAAGATCTTGAAAGAGAGTCTAACTGGGTATATTCTACAACCTTAGTTTGCATCTTTATGATATTTACCTCATCTCAGGGACTTCTAAAATAGACTTCACAGAAAAGTGCTAGTTATTAAAAGATTTCCTTTTTAGACAAGGTAATTTTGTATCACATTATAGGTAGCTTTGTGATTATTTCGTGATCATTTTGCATTGCTATAGGCCGGTTTTCACAGAAATTTCAACTTCTTCAACAAACAAAAACAGGATGGTAAGAAAATAACGTTTGTTACCCAGTTGATTTTCTTTTGATTCCAAATCTCATTTTTCTTTTGAAGTGGATAAATTCACAGAAGTAAGAAGCTGAATGCAGTCACAATGAGACCAAAGCACTTTATAAAGTGAACTCGATACCCCTGTTGGGGCTCAGAAAACAGTACCCCAAAGTGAAGTCCTCAGAAGCAGCCCCCAAAGTAAAGTCTCTGACCTTCTCCTGCCCTCCCATCCTCTCTCCCTACCTTCTCCACTGAGGCAAGGTAGAAACTAAAATTCCTCTTCCCCAAGGTGGGTCACAGAAACCAGCACGCCTTTTCTGCAAAGTCTGCCATAAAGCCTCAAAATATTGCTTTAACCTCTCCTCCTCCAGGAACCCTGACTTTTTGTGTAATAGCTGGCCATAAAGAAATTAAGACCTTAATTCCAGAGAGTCCTACTTCATGCCTGGGAGGGAGGAATGCTGCACAGAGAGGCCAAGAAGCTGGACAGTCCTTGCTGGGTTTCCCCATGCAATCTTTGAGCATTTGATCATACCCCTTCTGTCCAATTATATTTTACACGGTGTCCAAAAATCATTGAACTTAAGTGTAAAAATGGATTGTTTTCCCTGTATCTTTGGGTCTTTATTCTGAAGGCTTTTGTAAAAATATGATCAAATAAATTTGTATGCCTTTTCTCCTATTAATCTGTCCTTTGTCACTTGATTTTTTTTAGCGAGTCTTCAGAGGGCAAAAGGGAAGTTTTCTCCTCACCCCACACCTCTCTGTACCTTCATGTTGAGTTAGCCCAAGCTCCTGGCTGACCCTGACCAAACAGAGCCAGCAAGATCTTCTATGGTCCTATTCAAAATCTGTGACAGAGTAGATCCACACCAACAAAACCATTTTTTTTTTTTTTTCTTTTAAGATAGTTCTGAAAACTGGTCTCCAGAAACAAAAGCAGACATCTAAAGGCTGCTACATCATTTCCTCAAAGCTGAATATAAAGCTATTCTCCTGTGGTTATAACTCTTAATTTTTAAAATCCTTTTGCTCTTTTCTTGAAATTCCTCTGTTCTGGTGCTTCTTAAATTTTATTACATAATAGAATCACCTTGGGGACTTTGTATTAGTTTGTTTTCACACTGT
This sequence comes from Piliocolobus tephrosceles, assembly GCF_002776525.5. Taxonomy (NCBI): domain Eukaryota; kingdom Metazoa; phylum Chordata; class Mammalia; order Primates; family Cercopithecidae; genus Piliocolobus; species Piliocolobus tephrosceles. The sequence continues at coordinate 60,424,604 of NC_045440.1, forward strand.
TGATAAAGACATACCCGAGATTGGGTAATTTACAAAGAGAAAGAGGTTTAATGGACTCACAGCTCCACATGGCTGGGAGGGCTCACAATCATGGTGGAATGCAAAAGACACGTCTTACATGGCAACAGACAAAAGAATGAGAGCCAAGCGAAAGGGGCAACCCTTTATAAAAGCATCAGATCTCTTGAGACTTATTCACTACCATGAAAGCAGTATGGAGAAACCCCAACCATAATTCAATTATCTCCCACCATGTCCCTCCCACAACATGTGGGAATTATGGCATCTACAATTCAAGATGAGATTTGGGTGATGCTCAGGTTGCATTCCAAACCAGTTAAGCTGGACTATCTGCAAGTAAAAGTTAGACATTTGTATTTTTTAAAGAACTTTTCCATCATCCAAAACAGAAACCCTGTACCTATTAAACAATCACTCCCCATTACTCTCCTACCCCTCAGTCTATGCTCGCACATCCCCTGCCAGCCCATGGTAACCACCGATCAACTTTCTGTCACTATGCATTTGACTATTCCAGGTACTGTATATGAGTGAAATCATACCATGTTAGGCCTATTTCATTTAGGATTATGTCTTCAAGAATCATCCATATTGTAGTATGTGTCAGAATTTCCTTTTGTTTTAAAGAAGAATAATTTTCTTTTGGATGTATACCATTTTCTGTTTATCCATTCATATGTTGATGGACAATTGAGTTGTTTCCTTTTTTTGCTCTTGTGAACAGTGTTGCTGGAACATGGGTGGAGAAATATCTGTTTGAGTCTCTCATTTCAATTCTTTGGGGAATATACCTAGAAGTAGAATTTCTGGATCATGTATTAATCCTATGTTTAATTTTTTGAAGGAATTGCCATACTGTTTTCTACCATGGCTGCACCATTTTACATTCCCACCAGCAGTGTACAAGAATTCCAATCCCTCCACAACCTCACCAAGCTTTGTTATTTTCTGTGGGTTTTAAAAAATATTTCTTATAATAGCCATTCTAAGAGTATAAAATGGTATAATTGCTTTTTGACATTCAGTATATTTATTCCATCTCTTTTTTTCCAGGCCATCATCACTTTTGGTTTTAATTCTTCCTTTTTATGGCTTAGAACCTTGTTAACTCAAAGTGTGGTCTGTCTCTGGAATGCCAGAACAAACATCATCTGGGATTTTTTTCAGAAAAAGGGATTTGAATCAGAATCTGCATTTTAACAAAGCCTCCAGGTGATACACATAAAAATTAAGTTTTGAAAAGTGCATATTATGTCACATTAATTACTCTTGACATCATTTCAGGATGTTTCTACCTCTGTCTTTTTGCTCCATGTGCAGCACACTCCTGTAACCTTCAGTTAATCCAAACATCTATATCTACATTTCTATGTCTACACTGCTGGACATTGTTATACAAAATTCCACTACCTGAAAGAGTGTTGTTACTACAAAGTCATGATTTCCAACCGCATGTGGATCCTCACCAGCTCCTTTTAAAGCATCTCTTGTAAATTCCATTTCTCATTATGTAAAAGAGCAATTTTGATTTGCAAAACTCTTCTCTGTTGCCTTTTCCAGCCCATCTCAGTCTTTTCTGAAAGGAAGATTTTGCATTCTTCCTCAGTAAGAAGATAAAATAGGAGCCTTCAAGTGCAAAGCCTCTCAATTGAATGTCCTCCTCCACTTACAACCTAATCACTTACCTTTCTTCTAGTGATAGGAAAGCAGTATTTTGATCTTTTCAAGGTTTTATTTCTCCATCTGTAGCCTGCCTCACAACTCCTTTCCATCCTTCAGCCACTTTTTCTTGAAAGGCTTCCCATTAAATACCATTCAATTAAACCTGACTATTGATTTCACTTGCAAGGCTCATTTTTCTGCAACAACTTCAGATAACTCATAAACAAATGATTATGTCCTTCTGGAATTCAACTACACTCACCTCTGAGTACCTGAATTGACACCTGTCCCTGTTTCTAAGAATTATTCCTGACTAGGCTCACTCTTCTCAAGTCAATTTAGGGCTTCCTCTTTTAACCCCCTATAATACTGGTGCCTGAGTCTCTTACAGCACTCATCAAGCTGAATTGTAATTGCTGCCATGGCTGTCTCCAAAATCTAGACAGTGAACAAATCTGAAGACAAGAATTCCTTGTACTTAGTACCATTTCTGGCATATGGTAGATGTTCCATAATGTTTGTTAAATGGCTAAATCAATGCTGAAGTGTTCCCACATTTTGTCCACTGGCTCAGCACAGGTAGCAAACAGATCCTCAACTTGATGTGCCTTGACCCCATGGCTGGCTCCTTGCATCCTGAAACATGCTATATTCCTTTGTAACTAGAGGGTGTATTTTGTGTTAGGAGAATCATTCTATAGGCTTTAACTTTCTGAGACCATAGTTTCCTCCATGTATGTTAATTTTGAGCTAATTGTCCATTAAAAAAAAGGAAAAATGTCTAATTTATTTGTAATTTGAATTAGCATGTCAAATTTTGGGGGGACTCATTGTTGCTAAGTAAAATTGGTTCTCTAATCTGAATTTAGATAAATTTCTACAGTATTTCTAAGACTAGTGCTTCTCAGATTTTAATATGCAACAAGGTTACATGGGATTTTGTTAAAATACAGATTCTCAATAAATGTTGCATCTGTAAATCTGAGTTGGGCAGGAGATTCTGCTTTTCTTCCATACTTCAAAGTGGTGACAATCTGCTGGGCTGGGAACCACACTTTGATTAGCAATATCCAAGACCATCACCTCATGTTGTAAAAAATTAAATTTTTATTGTGTAAATTAGATCATTGCATAGCTAAGCATAGGAAGTGATGTGGTGTATCAATGATGGTTATGTAAAATTAAAGATCAATTAATTATCAAGTTGATAATTATCTTTATCACAAGTCAAAAGAGGTGAGTAAAAGAACATCAAAGATAATCGTTTTGTAGTTGTTGTTTTAATACTAAAAGCAATTTCAAACTATGAAAGATTACTTTGGAATGATTTATGACCTAAGACTTGAAGCAGTACAATAGAACTTTAGAAAGAGGAGAGTCATGTCAAAGACGCAGAGCAAGGTCTTACTTTACATTTTCCAGACTGAGTTAAAATGTAAGGCGTGACTGTAGAGTTGCTTATCTCATAGTGCATGATGCATGAGCACCTATTTGAAGCAGCCTGGAGCAGGGTACAGGATAAGGTATAGGAGCAGGAACAAGCGTATCACCAGCACTTCTCAGGAGTTCTGGCTGGGACAGCCGCATTGACCAGGTGGAAGGTGCCCTTGCTACTGAGCAGTACAGTGGCCCTGCATTTAAGCTGTTGGGTTCTAGAAGTGTGGGTAGGTAAATTGGCCCAGATTCTGACCTGCAGTATAGCTATAATCCTAAAAATGGGAGTACAAGAATGTTACAGCTAGGCAGTGGAGGATCCTAAGTGGGGTTAGATCCTCCCAAGTCAGTGTTTTCAGTCCTGACTGCACATGTGAATCACCTGGATTATCTTTAAAGCCCCTAACTTCTAGGCCCCAACCCTCACAGGTTCTGACGTAATTGGTCTGTGGTAAGACTTAAGTATCAGTAGTTTTATGTTTCCCAGGGGATTGTAATGTGCAGTATAGATGGGATCCACTGCTTTAAGTGCTCCCAAGATAAAATTCCTCCTTTGTAGACTTGGCCAAATGTCTCCCTTTATAGCTGGGCCCCTTAATTCCAATTTGCAGGCTTAGATTCATCTCTTTCTTTAAGATCATGGCTGTCAAACTTCAGCAGGCATTACTATCACCTGGAGGGCTTGTCAAAAACTAGATTGTTGGGACCTCATCTGATAATTTCCCATTCCAGGTCTGGGGTGGGGCTGAAATGTGTGTTTCTGACAAGTCCCCATATGGTGCTGGTCCTGCTTATCTGGAGACCCCACTTTGAAGACCGAGGACAAGGCCTGATCTTCAAAAAGTGGGATCCTGATATTAACCTCAGGATGAAACTCCCTTTGTAATATTTCTAAATCCTAATGATGCTAAATTTAGTCATGGAATCTAGACTTAGGCATTATTGCCATAACTCAGCCCTCATCCTGTCCTCCAGTTTAGATCCCTGACTTTCTACTACTTTTTTCATTCTTTCCTAGCTTGGAAATCCAACTATGAAAATTTCTAATTTTGAATCAGAAGCCTTGGGTATCGCAAAGATGTTAAGCAATGGGTTAAAATGAAATGTTGTTTAGAAATTTATTTCTGGTTGTGGGGTTGAGGATGGGATGGAGGACAACTAGTGAGAGTGGTTACAGGAAGTTTGGCAGTGACACAGGCCAGGCAAGGGCAATGGCATTGGGATGGAGGGAAGAAAGCAATATAAGAAATAGTAAAGAAATCGTTTGACACAATTAATTGGTGATATGTTAAGTTGAGAAAGAATCAAGGATACTTCATCACGATCCATGATTTATCAGTAAGATAACTAATAACAAAAAACTTACCATCACTAGTTATTACTTGATACAATGTATTTCAAGGAGTATAATAATTGTCACTAAATGGTATGATGTAAAAGAGATAGGTGTTTGTTATATCCTTTATGAAGTGTCTAAGTTTGACCCTGTCCCACTTTTGTCTTTTTATAAAGGAACAGCTAGAAGCACAGATGGTTATCTAAGATCCTTCAGTGTTTTTCACCAGGAACTGTTATCATGTTAGAGTAAGTTAGATTTCTTGAGGGAAGTGCATTAATTCTTCCATGATGTAAAATAACCTCTATGTAGCTGGAGGTTAGAAACGTATCAGACCTCGAAGTGAGGGGAGGCTCAGAATATCAGCAGTGCACACCAGAAGTCTATGAGCATTTTTCAGGACAATGTGATTTCTCATTTTTAGCATTCCATCCTAGCAAAATTTCAGATTGTCTCATTCTACTTCTTGGAAATGAACCCAATAAAATGGCAAATATGCTTAGTGAGCCAAAGAAAACATTTGAAGTTGAATTTTACTTCTTTGATTTTTTTTCTTTGTTGTAATTGCTAAAGGACTTCTTTGTCTTTAAACATGAGATTGGTATTAAATTAATAGAATGATTTAATCAAGTCCCCTTGATTTACAGTTCAGAGAATGGTAAGAAATGAATCATCAGTATTATAGCTAAGTTTTCACATGGCATGAATCATTGCAATTTCCTTTGCATTTTTCTGGCTAGAAAAATAATACAGAACCAATAACAACCAAAGATGAGGTGTCAAGGAAAACAGGAGCTATGAAGTAAAGTATGTAAAGTTTTATGGAGCTGCCTGGATATCAGAGTTGTTTGTATAACTCAGAAGAAGTAATCTGATCTGGTGTTCCCAAAATTCTTTAAAATATTCATCTAGAAAACAGAATATATACTCTGGCATCTTGAAACACTTTCTGTCTTATAAGACTACATCTCCTCTAAACTGTGATCCAGGATAAAGCTAAATGAGAGCAAAAGGAATAACAGTTGGTGGAAATATAACAAGATGAAATGTACAAGACAGAAATATCCACTGTAAAATCCCAGATGTACAGAAGTGATTTGTAACTTCAACCGTCATTGTTAAATCTTGTTTTAATTTTTTAATTTTTTTAGAATTACAGATTAGTACATGCTGTAAAAATGTTTTAATATTAGTGAAATTCATGTTTCTGATTTTAAGCACATGTGAAGTGAGAGGATACTGAAAGAATCTTCTGAATTAGCTTTTTTCCATTTTTTTCACTGAATTAGTTGGAAGTATTTTTAAGATAGTTCCATAAAACTTGGAAATTCAGATGTCAATGTAGAAGATATATATAGCTTTAGAGCCAAGGCTTCACTAATTTGAAAAGTTATATTTGTGGCACTATCAGAGATATCCATGATACACAACACATCCCATTTACAGAAAACCCTCACTTACAGAATTCTCAACTTTTACAAAAAAAACTAGTATGTGAAAAATAAGCTTCAAATGATTTTACATGGGAGAGGTTAAAAATTTGTTCAGCTTCTTTCAGCATGGAGAGCATGCAAAGGAAAATGGAGAATTAGCTAAAGTCAGAGCAAGCAAAGAGGCGATCTCTTGGTTTTACTTGCAAAATGGGTATAATGACAATAAAGACCTTACATGTTATAGACCTTGCAATAAAGATGTACAACAGGACTGGACATCTTTATCTTGCAGCTGCAAGAGGGCTATATTTTGCTTTGGAGATGAACATTGTAAGCTCTGACACTGCTTGAAAGTCTTGGAAGAACTTCTGTGGTTGAGAATTACTATAAAATGAGCTAATGCAACGGTGATCATTCCATTTCATCTTTACATTAATTAATTAATAATTCTCCTTAGCAAACCAAGAAAACTTGATGTATCAGAACATTAATTATTGACTTGCTGAAGTACTGAATTAGACCTGGATCTGTCTGGGGAGGGGTATGATATATTAAGTATAAATGCTCTGAAACACTAAGAATGGGTACAGCTGGAGACAGGAGGAAAACTATGACATGGATGCAAATTTAAAATGAGAATGAAGGGTGGACATTCAAATGTCTTCTGAAGCAAGGCTACCCCTGTGAAATAATAACTATGATGGCTCATCAGAAGATACTTAAATGTTTGGGTAGGAAAGTAGAAAACGGTCCTGCATCTGATTTCTAAGTTTCCTTTAATGTGAGCCACCATGTATGCAATGGGATGAACAATCCCATGAAATAATACTGAGTCTGACTCTTAGTTGGGTGCATCTCAGATTACCTCATTAACCATTCCTGGCATTTTTCTTCTGACTACCAGGAAAATGCTGCTTGTCCTCACAATCTTCAGCAAGATTCTTTTTTTACAATAATAACACTGTGATAATTCTTTCAAGGCTGAAGGTCACTTCAGTTGCATTTCTGTTTAATGTTTTTATTACCAAGTTTCGTAGCATTTCATAGGTCCACTAGGACCAAGCATTATGAACTTCACAGCGTGTACTATTATTTGTAAAATTAAACAAGAAGGTGTCAGCTAACAAATGATAACAATGATTATGACTTCTTAGCTTTTTATCTATGTAAATTACATTTTTAACTTTGCTAATACTTTCTCATCTCTCACCACTTTCAAACCTTATGAAAAATCCTATAAGATAAACCACGTATCTATTCTTATCTCTATCTTAGAGTATGTTGAAGTTCTTTGAGTTTCAGTGGTTCACATTAACTTAGTAGTACAGTTAAGACTATGACTAATGCAATAAGAAATAGAAAATGTAGGAAATTTTCCATAAGTTATAGATATTCACAACTACACGCACGCACACACACACACACACATTTGAATTTTCCAGATTATTGTTTGAGGATTATTTACATGTTTTGGGGTAAAGGGGTTGGACTTGAACTATTGAGCTTCCTTATGTTCATGTAATGCACTGTATATAATCCTGCCATATGCATAAATGTCTTGTGCCTCAATAGAATAAAGTTTCCAGGGTAATGGAAATGAAAGTCTCACAATTGAGAACTATTAAGAAAATGGAATAGAATCAGTTAAAATAATTAGGTACACTTTATAGACATTTTTGTATAATCATTCAAAAATGAAGTCAAGTGTAAACCTAAAACTATTAGCAGAGAATAATTGTAGAAATAAAACCATAAAATACTCTGCCCTTTTGTACACAGCATTCTGAGGTATTAAAACTAAATATTCACTGCTCTGTTAAGATCGATTTTTTTTTTTTTTTTTTTTTTTACAACTAACTCAAATGCTGTAGGATTAGAGTTATTGCTCTTTAGATACTAAATAACGAACATCCCAGCAGGGCAGTTTTGTGAGTTACATATGATGGCATAACCATACATCAAAGCAATTCAAGTTAAGAAACACATATTACTTCCTGGGACAGAACATTCACTTAAGATTATAGATAAAGAACATTCTCTTAAGGAAGGAATAAAGGCTAACTTGACTTTGAGCAATGGTGAGAATTTTCTTTTGAGGATTTAAACATGCCCTCAGTCTTGGGCCATCTTACAACTCTCTTTCTTTTTTCAGGCCTTTGATCTTGCCTTCATTGTTGTTTTAATGACTCTGAGCATCTCCGTATATGTTTTGAGTTCCTTGACCCTTTTGGAAGGAGTTTCCAATGAGTGCTTGTTATTAATAGATGAAATAAATAGCTAGAAGTCTGATAGTATTTGACCACATAGTGAAAAACATGACATTTGTCACAACCAAAGGGTAGAATTAAAAGAACTATGGAAAGGGTGGAAATAGAGGGCCACTTGAATACTTAGAATTATGTTTCTCAGGTGAAATTTGAGGGATATTATCTCTCTCTAAGCAGATAATATACTTACTAAAAACTTGGGCACTCCTGGTTATAAACTCACTAGTAATTATTTGCTAGCGAGAGGAACCTGTTCCAATGAGACCTTCATTTAATGGCTAGACAGTGTCCAGGATAGGAATACAATGCTTTGATTGTAAAATACACCTGTTGATTTGTTTTCAGGAGAAGTGTTGGAGGTATATTTAATAAACAAAGTAATATGCACTTTTAAAGTCTTGTTAACTCTTTTAACTTTCTATTTAAGTTGTTAAAAGTTGTAACTTGGTAAATGGTTTCCTAAGAAGCGTTAGTATATAATGAGTGCTGTGTGGCAGGATGTCTGATGCACAGTCCCCTCCTTCATGTTCTGGAGCTGCTCCTGATAGAAAGCACAAAGAAAATCCTACCATCTTCAAGTCTTCATACCCCAACTCTAGCAGCTGGACCAAAAGGGATTTCCAGACATCCCTGTGAGGCCTGAGCAGCTGTAGGGGTGCTGGACAGCCTTATCGGATTCAGTCAATATTTACCATGTTACAGGCACAAATTTACTTCTATGCCATGTGACAAAAGCTTTCCTATTACCCCTTTATACAAGGAAACTGAAGCTGATAGAGCTGTACGTAATTCCAAGCTCCTGTTTCTAAATCCATAGGCCTCACCTGATCATACCCACTTAAAACAAATAATGAAAGCATAAAACTGTTAAATAGCAGATCATCAATAAATGGGAGTAATAGGAAAACCCTTTAGGAATTCTAAAACCTTTTACTTTGTCTTCCAACACTAAGATAACAGGTATTCTTGTGTGTAGGCTATAACCCGAAGTTTCATTAGTGTAATTTTTCTAAGCACCACTCTGAGTAGATCTAGTGCTCTCCATGAAAGTGGAGAACATTGGTGGGGGAATAAATGAATGAATAAAGGGGGAGGACTTATCATTGAAAATTCTTTATATACCCTTTATACTTTTTGGAAAAACTGCCTGTGATCTCATAATCACACATATCTTTGAAACTATGTGGTGCTTTCTGTTTGTTGCGTATAAGCATGTCCCAAAGCTTTAGTGTCTGACTCAATTTTCTGCAGTCTATTCATGAATACTCTACATGACTACAATAAATCATAATTTTAATTTAATTTTCTATAGCTATTTATCTTTTAGTTGTACAATGTGTTTCCTGTGGGTAGTTTATAAATTATAAAGCCTCCAGATCTATGTGAATGCATGCATCTTTGGATACCTTTACAAAACTCATGGTGGATCTGTATTGAAGTACATTTTCTGTTGTGTGTTTCCATTAGAAGCGAAAAACAGCCCATTTAAAGATTGCTTATAGTGATTGGCATAGATATCATATATTGGCAAATGATGTTCTTTACACGTTTTGTATGCACTTTATGTAGTTACATACTGTTGTGTATTTTTATATGCCTTCTTGTCAACTATTTACACTCACAGTGTTTATTTCTGAGCCCATTCCATTAACATCTCTTATCTTTGGTTATACTTTCAAAAATCATTATCTTAAAAAGTTAATTTGTAATATTCCTGGCCATACACTTTAAATATTTCTCCCAAAACTACTTGAGAAGCAAACATGGTTTTAATTTTCTATAACTATTTATCTTTTAGCTGTACAATTTGTTTCCTGTGGGTAGTTTATACTCATATCCAGGTGAAGGAGGTTGCCAGTGTTACATCAAAAAATAAACTTTAAAAAGGCTCTCAAAAGTAGTGTTTGGAAACTATTCATTTGACCTTCAGTGACAAAGCTTATGCCTTGAAAATTGATTAATACAGATACAATATCAAATCATTTTTCATACAATTTTTTAATGTTTGTTAAGTGCTGGAGCAGTATGTAAACAGAGTATTTGGCATTTTTATTAGGCTGCGGAACTCAGTCATTTCCTTTGCAACAACATCTCATAAACTATTTTGACAGTCTAATAAACTATAAAAAGCTGTGGTAAAAACTGGCTCTGAATGTTATAACCGTACAAAATGGAAAGAGCAAGAGAAAACATCTATCACTGGGATTATTATCACTGTTGCTATGGCAACCTGGTTGCAATGGCAATATCTCCACGGTTCTGCTGTTTGTTATCATCTTTCTTGATTTTACATCATTGAAATTGTAGTAATTACACTGTGCCTGATGAAAAATGCATGCTGTCATGGCAACTAAGTCAAATATTCTTAATCATTTCACCTCTTCAATCTAAAATGTAATTGTTTGTCAGTAAAATAGGTTATACAGAAGGCTTCTATGGACTTATGATTGCCTCAAGTGCTAGCAAAAAAAAAAAAAAAAAAAAAAGTAGTGCTTTTAGGCTCAAGACCCTAAGCTAAACTAATATCCTGAGATGGTAAACAATGACTCATTATAATAAGTAAGTAGCATTAATTGTAGAGTGACTTCTCCAATGTGGTAAAATTATAAACCTTCATGACTTACTTTAATATAGTACTTAAAATCAAAGACATAAGAGAATATTTTCAATCATCCTAGTATCTTCAATAAGTTATTTGAATCAGATGTTATGTTAATTTTGGTGTGTCCCTCTTCTATGTTATGAGTCAGTGTCTTCTGATGAATATACTTTGGAATCTTTTCTTCTTCTGTGAATAATTAAGGCACAAAGAAAGAATCCTCTTTGCAAATGTGAAAAAAATAAAATAAGACATAAAAAGAATGCCTTTCAAGTAGAGCAATTGGTTATAAGTCCATCAGCTATACTACAAAGTAATATATTTTGTGTAGTATTTTCACAAGTACAATTTTTTATGCCATATCTACCTATGTATCTGAGTAATGTGTGTATCCTATTAGAACAGAATGGAAGAATCAATACAGTTGTGCTATAAAATGTCAAATTTATCCTCCTGAGTGAATATCTATAAATAAATTGTAAAATTTTAACAGTAACATGAAAACAACAGTACACATTTTTATAATTACCTAAATTTTATTTCCTCTGAAGGATGGAAATTTTGCTTGAGTAGGGAAAGAAAATTGAGTCAAAAATATTTTGTTTTGATAATAACAAAATTTTTACAGCTTAATTCATATTTTTCTTGATATTTGAAGTAATGATGCTACAAATGAGAGCAGCAAAATAAGTTATTTTATACTTTTTCCAGAGTTCATGAATAGTATAATTATCTTTCTTCTATCTTTAGCTGTACTTTACATTTGAAAACACAGAATAAGCTAAATATTATATTCTCTGGGTTTTAAATTCATGAACAAATTTTTCTGCACATAGAAACCTATACATTTTATTTCAAACATAGCCAGGCATAATTTCCCCCTCTCTGTACCTATATGTCTTCTTTTTGTTAGCGTGTCATTACTTTTCCATTAGAAACAGGTACTAGCTAGCTGTAATATAATTAATCCATTTCTGCCAAAAGCAGAAGATGTCTTTGCTATTGTAAAGCCCGGATTTTATCAACAATGGGGGAGGGGTGGAGAAATGAAATGCAAGTATGTATTTTCAGAGCTTGAGCACCAATGTGTTTATAACGATGATAGTAATTTGATTGTGATGGTGGCTGTTTGCTTCATCTTTAATGGATTTAAACATAAAATTGCTTTAAAACTTATTCATTGCTTCTACATAAAAACAAAGTATCACACAAAAAAATGAATATAAAATACTGAAATGGAAAAAGATCTATCATTAATAATAATTTTAGCTAAGAGTGAAATCTTTTAATAAAAACATCAAAAAATCAGTTTAACAATAGACTGAACATGTTACTCATACCTGTTTAGGTTAAAAAAAATTATGCTGCCAGTGACTATTGACATGTATTATACAGATAGAAAGCAAACAGTGTGTAATTACATATTTCAAGAATGTTAAATAATGTATCATCAAAATGAGGTGATTTAGAATTATAAATTCATAGCAATATAATATGAATAACAATAGTCGGCCTAGAGACCAAAACTACAAGGTAACTATCTAGGAAGATAACATTTGTTTGAGAATGTTAATATTGATAATATTTTAAAATAGCATAATCAGTTTTCCAAAACAATTACTTTAACTCTGGCTTCCTCAAGAGTATGTCTGTGGTTGAGTGGATGGTTTCACAAAATAGTACCGACTGTTATAGCCGTATCCCGGTGTTATCGCCTCCTCCTGCCCCACCAGGATTATGATTAATACTAGACTTAGACATTGTTAAAGTACATATATGTATATAAAGTACAAAAATAGAAAATGATCACGGCTCTGTATTAACTTTGAGCCTTTCTCTGGCTTTCCTTTCAGCTTGTTACTGCTTTAATAATTCTTAATTTTCTATTTTCTAATTAAAATTGCTGTAAGAAATGAATTGGCTCGTCTCATCCTTCTTTGGGCTAAACGTTGCCCTGGACCCTTCTCTAGCTGGGGGCTTGCCTCCGAGTAGGCTGTGCCGGGATGCTGCTCCCCTTAGTCCCCTCAGCAGCTGAGTCCCTGGGCCCCCCTTCTTGGTCCACTCCGCCCTGGCCGGGAGGTGATGGAGTCGCATGGGACACAGAAGTATGGCACAGGGCTGGCTCTCCCACAGGAAATGGAACATTCATGTCTTCATCAAATCTGAACTGTGCATGAATGAGGACCAGGCACTGTTTGAGGCACTTGCGGTTGTGTTCTCATTGGTGAGCAAAGTGCCACGAATCCCTGCCCTTGTGGGCTTCCCCAAGCAGCCACCATTTTCCTTTGAAGGAGCTGAATGTGGCAGATGGCATTTCACTAACTCACATCCTTGTCCATCCACCTCATAACTGGGGGACCATTCGGTGAAAATATACAAAATCTCATCGTGAACTCTGAAGTGGTGTAGGAACACGAGTGATCATTAGTATTTAATCTAATTTCTCCTCCCCTTCAGGAAATTTTCTCTTTCATTCTTCTCGCTGTCAGTTACGAGCTCAGGGAATTCAAATTAATTTAAAGATTAGACTGAGTAAAACATAATTAGGAAGGTAAATGTTCTAGGGGTGGGGGAAGAAGGGCAGCAGAAAATGCGTTCCCAACATAAATATAAATGACACTGGCGTTATCTGCCATTTTTACATTATCTGTGCACTGTTGCTGTGTCTTGGCATGAATAATCTGAAGCTGACTAAAGTTATACAAGAAATCAAACTGTATAGGTGGTAACAATAAGAGTTTAGGCACTTCAGGAGCAAATTCCAAAGACTTCCCTGCATAGAGGTAATTTAAAAATACAAGTTAAATATGGTTTTCAGTATTGTGTTAAACCGACATATTTGACTGAACAAATTCTATCCTGAAAATAGAAATATACCCTAAATTTGAGTTGTATATCAAGACTGGAACATTTTTTTCAATTGTTTCCTTAAAATACACACATGCAACAATGTCATGTAGAACAGAATTTGTAGAATCTGGATAATTTATATCTGTTGCTCAATCTGTGTGTGTATATTTTAACAATTTTTATATGATGATAAATTTCAGGTATCTTCTATTAATCAAAAGTCTCTCATACCTAGAGAAAAGCTCTAAAGATAAAGTTCTCTATAGACTCCAAGGGAATCCTGTTAGAATTCTGATTGGTCAAGATTTTTATTGCTTATTTTTTCCCTTTGAAACAGGCTATTAAAATAGTCATAATTAAAGAACACCCATATTGGAAAGGGTTTTATAAATGGAAATCAGATTATTCACATTTCTTATGGAATCTTCTCAAAAAGTTAAAGATATAAAAAATTGAAAAAAAAAGCATATTGCCTTTGTGAATCACAAGTTAAATATTAAATATTTCTTACAGCCTCCGAGGCAAAAATACTATTAAGGTATTGAAAATCTGAGCAACCTTTCTGTGCCACATTTAAACATCATTGATGGAGCTTTTAGGTCAGAATGAAACTTCCAGATTCAGTAATGTGAATTTCATTTCATTGTGTAACCTTCTTAGAACTGCCTGAAGGCTCAGACTAATAATACTTCTAATAAATGACAAGCTTTTTAAATATATGAACTCAGTCCAGCATTTAAGCTAAGAATGTTTGAAAAGGCAAAATCTCATTTTTTTCTTTCATTTTTATACCCCATCTGAAGGTAAAACCACAGAATCAATCTGTAAGTTGAAAAATATAAATTTCAGAATTGTTTTATACTCTTTTTTATGTAAAGGTTTCAAAATCACAAGTCAATATAAGCAAACCAGGTCAATATTAGCATGTTCGGTATCATTTCTAATCAATTTCAGTGTTTTTGCTGTTAAATGGAGCTAAAATGATCAGGTCATTCAAGTTATGTCAATAAGACAAAAATCGTGACTTCCTTTTGTAAAGGTATTGGCTTAAGTGAGAGGATCAATCTTTGTAACATCATGATTCACCTTCTAACCACACATGTTAAGGTGTTACATTAATATTCATAATGGATCAGAGAAGCACTTTAAAATAAAAGCTAAGAATTGAGAGAAGCAAATTCATGTTAGCCATCTAGTATTGCATTTTTACTTAGAGTACTATTAAAATGTAAGTGGATTTCTTATTCTCAGTAGCTCCTTGCTGTCTAGAAGATTAAAGTCAAAGTCTCAAAACCAGGGCACAAAAGGGAGGACAGAGAAGTGCAACACAAAGCATTTTATTGAAAACCAAAACAAAATGTCATTTCTCTGATACATGAAATTTCCTTTTTTAAAAAAGTTGCTGTTGCCATTAGGTCAATGATTTAAATCCTACCCAAGTCTTGAGTGAATGAAAATCTACTGTGAATGGAGACCTAATGCATAGGAAATGCATTCTGGGATTAAGGCCCTCAGTCTGACTGCTGAGAAACAAACTCACAGTTTCACAGTCATCTTGTTAGTGTCAACCTGAGATCTTCAGAATAAAACCAAGGAATGGGTATGGCAGCAATAGTTTTCTTGGAAGATTATACACTGCTAATCTCTAAGGGAACTATTACTATAGTACACTATGCTATATTTGAAAGGAATTATTAGTATAATATTAGTATATTTGTATATTACATTCTCTTCTGCATCTATTTTTTAAATATCTTTAAAATGCTGTTGTTTTAGTAGGACTTTTTGGTTTTAAGTGACTGGAAACACAACCCAAACCAGCTTCAGAAGAAAAAAAAATATTGTTGGCAGTTTCCAGATGTGGCTGGCTTTGAGGCTCAAGGATGTCTGTAGCTCTGTTTCCTCCAGCTCACCTGTCAGTCACAGCTCTGTCTGCTGGCAAAATGGCTCCCAGCTTCAGCCTCATTTGTTTTCGCTTAAATCCCTGTAGGAAACAGTGAGCCCTTTAGAGTAAACTCTAGGAAAAAGCCCTGAGGTTCATTCTGCTTTGTGTCCTTAAGGGGACTCAATCATAGGGATGAGAGCGAAGTCACTCTAGTTTAGGCCTGCGTTTTATGTACTGCCTCTGGATTCTTGCTGATATAGCTGCACTCTGAACATGAGCCTCCTAACAGTATGGATCCTCAAACAAAAATCAGGGTATGTGGCTAGAAGAAGGAGGAATACATGTGAGTGAGGCACTCAACACAGAGTCACAATCATTGTCAGTGTTCCATCTTCCATTATACTTTAAAAGTATTGCATTTGCTTTCCTGCTTTTGCAGTTCTTGTTTTCTACAGCACATGGAATTCTCTCTTAGCAAAATATTAACTCCTGCTTTGTGACTATATTTCATGACTGATGCAATTATGTCTTTGGGTATCACAGTCTGTCGTTTAATGCAATGAATTAACTCTAACAGAATGAAGCATAGAAGTGATACCAGAGGAAGGAAAGGTAGCATGCTTGGCAGCCCTTGGGTGTGCAGGATTCTCAAAGGTAATAATAATAGAAGGGCTTTGGGTAGCTTCAAATTACTTTTTCTTTCTAATTGGCAATTAGTTCTAATTAACTTTTAATTAATATTCAGTGTTTTCTTTAACAAATGGAACCCTGATGAGATCACATCTGTTAATACAACTCAGTTTCTATTTCAGTATTCTACAATTTTCCATTATGACTATAGCAAGTGCAACTTCAGACAGAAAAGTGATCACCTTTTACGTAGGATGAAAAGGTGGCCTGACTTAAAGTCATTGTGTTTTAAACGTAATTTTAGCAAAAGCTATGACTCTATGAAATTGGATTTTGTCCTATAATCTTACAAGATACTATCAGGAATTAGAAGTTACTGCCTCATTTTTGTGGCTTCAGTGAAAATTCTTTTCAAGAATTGAAAACTGTATAAAAGTCCCTCTTTTTACTATGATGGACACATAGAACATAATATAGAACATAATGCATAGAAAGAAGCTTAAAGGTCTCTTCCATCCAGTTGTTTTGGAGATAAAGCTGAAACCCAGGGAGTATTTTGGCTTGTCTGTGCAATTCTATACAACAAATATTAAAAGGAACAAAAATCAGAGAAATCTGCAGATATTTTACTTTATAGAAAGATGAACCTTGCAAGAAGAAAGCTCTGCTTTATTATTCTACCATTAGTTATCTTTGATTTACAAAGTTGCTTTTAGATTATTTGTAGGCAATATTTTTTTTGTTTCATACTTTAGCTTTTTAGTTCAGTTGGTGTTTTGGCTTCTGGCTTGAATAATCGTTCTTTATTATCCCTTTTTTATTTGTGAGCAAGCTTTTAGTAAATATTGCGGATGCATGTCCTTTCAGATTATCTCAATTTTACCTTTGATTATGATAACTTTTCAAATATGCTTCTGCAGTTGCTCAATATTAAATAAAACTGAAGCTATTTTTCATCATGATGTACGGATTAAGAAAAACTGGGGTTCATCAAGTAATTTCTCAATTTCAGGCAGAAATCAGAGTAGGCAAACCACAGATACTTCTGGCTAATTTTTGGTTTGAACATCCAATTTCATTTTCCTTGATGAGAGGCCAAAATTCAAAACTTTGATTTTGAGAAGCAAAATTCTACTGGGCTGACTGTTCTTAAAATTGGCTGCAGAATTGTGGCTTAAGGACTAGTTTATTTGAAAGAGATTTTGGCCCTAGTAAAGTAATAAGGAAGATGGCTATGTTTGGGTAAATGGGTTGTAGTTACTTCTTTTCAACTTGAAAATGAAAAATCATTTGCCAAAACCCAAATTTCCTTTTCTTCATTGATTTTCTATTGCCCAAGATACTTTGGAAATATGAATCAAGGTTTCTTTTCTTTTTAAAACAAACCACCATAATTATAATAAGGAGATGATACCTAGTGGCAACAAAAGTAATATTTGATGGGAATGAAATCTTCCATCTTGAGTACATATTTTTAGAACAGATTATTGGGTTGGCATTATGTACTATAGGAGACTCTTCTTTTTGATATTTGATGAAACACATGTAACTGTTAATAAACTTTGTTGGACTCTACTATACATTGGAAATGATATACATTTTTGACATGGAGCTTAGGAAGAAATAGAGGGATATATGATTGAGAACTAATCACTTTCAGATTATAATAGCACTATTAACTTTATTTTTCCAAGCACTTAGCTTCAGTTTTAATACTGAATCTTGATTTTTTTATTGTTGGGATTCTGGATGATGACACTTTTGACATCTTAGATTAAAAATTTCAAACAGTATTTTTTCGTTTTTTTTCAAACAGTATTTTTTTAAAAAACATTTTTCTTGTGTACTTACGAAAGTAACTGTGGTTTTCAGCATCATTCTCTTATGACAAATGAGTACCGTTCTATTGTTAATAACTTGATACATATTGATTTGTAATTTTTTTGAGTGATCTATAAAGGGAATGTTGGCATAATTTTACAATACTTTCTAAGAGCATCATAAACCACACATAACCATTATTGTAAATAAACTAAAAATATAAAAATTAGCTCTTGGAAATTGATGAGTAGAAAATATTTATACATTGTACATATTCCTTGCAAATGTTAAAATTCCCCATATTATTAAGTATTGGCTGCAACCAATCAGCTAGAGAAGATAACTTTTTAAATTAGCTACTTAAACAAACTACAATCCAATTCTAATTACAACTGAAGTGAAATCAAAATTCAAAAGAAAATGCAATACCAAAATAAAATTGGGAAATTCAAAAGTGATGAACAAATGTCAAAAATTTTAAAAATTCCAAGTAAAATGAAAAATCAAAGGAAAACTTACTTTCTTTTTATAATCTCACTTTTAGAATTTCTCAGATAGAAATTATTAAACAGAAATAGAAGCTCATATGAAAAAAGACATCCATTGCAAAAATATATAGCAAAAACTGGAAAATGATCCAAATGTCCAACAACATTGAATGCTTATGTAAATTATGGCATCTAATTTCAGAAGATCATTATGCACTCAGTAAAATATTTAAATTATTCAAAACTGTATGTACCTTGTGTTATTATGTATTTGCATTTGGAAAAAACTATGAGTAATTCAATTAAAATGAAAACATAAAAAAGAAAAATTTTTAGAAAAATTTATAGGTACAGTTTTCTTAACAATCTTATTATCATGTGGTCTTTAGTATCTTAAAATGCCAACTTTAAAAAACTGCTTTTATTGAAAAATCTTACCATAAAGTAGCAGAAGTTTTATATTATCTAGCAATTATAGAATTTCTTGCATTCAGAATTATCTCATTTAAAATTAGATGATATTTCTGAAGTTCATTGTAAAGCAGTTGTTTAAAACATGCAAAAAATATATTTCCTTGTGAAATGGTATTATTAATAAGTAGAATTAGTGTACAATTACCATGAGAAAGGAAGAAACACTGTTGTAAAAATGATTAAAACAGACTTTAACATAAGAGACATTTTTTTCTCCGTAACGTTGGAGAGCTTACATTTACCACACTTCACCAGAGAAGTTGTACAGATGGCAAATTAACATATGAAAAGATGCTACACATCATATGTCATCAGGGAAATAGAAATTAAAACAACCATGAGATACCATTACACATCTACCAGAATGGCCAAAATTCTCTGACTGAGAAACACCAAATGCTGGTGAGAATGTGGAGCAACAGGAACTCTTATTCATTGCTGATGGAAATGCAAATTGTACAGCTATTTTGAAAGACAGTTTGACAGTTTCTTATGTCCTCACAAAAACCTGCACATGAATGTTTGTAGCAGGTTTATTCATAATTGCTAAAGCTTGAAAGCAACCAATTTGTCCTTCAGTAAGTGAATGGATTAATAAACTGTAATACATTCAGACAATAAAATATT
This sequence comes from Piliocolobus tephrosceles, assembly GCF_002776525.5. Lineage (NCBI taxonomy): Eukaryota > Metazoa > Chordata > Mammalia > Primates > Cercopithecidae > Piliocolobus > Piliocolobus tephrosceles. The sequence continues at coordinate 60,444,131 of NC_045440.1, forward strand.
ATTTAGCACTAAAAAGAAATGAGCTATCAAGCTATAAAAAGACACAGAGGAAACTTAAATGCACATTACTAAGTGAAAGAAGACAATCTGAAAAACACTACATACTATATGATTCCAATGTATGAGATTCTGAAAAAGGCAAACTATGAAGACACTAAAAAAAAATCAGTGGTTGCCAGGGGTTTAGGGAAGGGGAAGGAGGAATAGGCAGATCATAGGGGATTTCTAGGGCAGTGAAACTACTTTGTATGATACCATAGTCGTGAATACATATTATTGTGCATTTTCCAAACCCATAGGATGTACAACACCAAGAGTGAACATTATTGAAAACTGTGGACTTTGGGTGATAATGATGTGTCAGTGTAGGTTCGTCAGTTGTAACAAACATCTGCTTTGGTGAGGGATGTTACTAAAGGGGGTGTATATGCATGTGTCGGGGCATAAGGTATATAAGAAATCTCTAGACTTTCTAGTCAATTATGATGTTAACCTAAAAATTCTCTAAAAAATAGAGTCTATTAAAAAAATTGAACACCATAACGTAATTGGGTTGGATGGAAACTTTCTTGACAAATGACTGTTCTGAAGTAAACTTTGGGAATCTTTCAACAAATTACATATTCTCTTTAAATGTTGTTTTTCTCTCTGCAAGGTATTGTTTGTCCTCTTTATTCATACGAATATATACCAAATAGCTTGTTTTATAATTCAGAATAGTGATAACTAGTGACTTTTTAGGGGAGAGTTTATGAATACTTCAAAATCCGTGTCTGCAATGATTGTTTCTATTTTCCAGGTCGAGTGCATCTCAGATCAGCCAGGCTTGTGCTGGGAGTTGGCAGAGAGGCAGAGTGAGATCTATCTTTATTTGAAAGAAATATTATATTGAGCATTTTTCATTCCAGGAATTTCTCTCCCACCCTGCAAAACATGCCAAGAGCAGATGTCCTTGGGGCAAAGCCCAGCTAGGGATTATATACCATCTTGCTATGTCTTTGCTTACAGCTTTTTCCGTTGAAAATGTCCTTTCTTTTGCAAACAATTTCCAATTTATTGTATGTGACCAGCAAAATTGAGATTTATGTTCAACTTTTCAGGAACAACTCTATTTTGTAGTTGAGGGCGAACTGTGTTGCAAGTTGTATATCCTGGATTTGTTCCCATTATATTAGGTAAGCATAGGTAATCTGTTGCTAACACAATGTTCATAAACTGATTTCATCTCTTTTGTGCTTTATAAACCTGAGGTCTTATATCCTTCAAATTAAAACAAAAGCATATGCTACTCTGTGTAATACACTACCTGGTATAACATAAACTTTGAAACCAAGATCCCTATTCTCGATTGGCTACTGAGTAAACAGTAAGACATCTCTTTTAAATTAGACTAAGAAAAACATTCCTTAAAACCTTGCAAGAAAAATTAATGCATGAGTTTTTAAGTTCCCTTGGCAACACAAATAAGGGCTTATATTTATGTTCATTAAAAACACTGTGTCACTCTGCAGTGTTAGTTATAATGGTTTAAAATGGATATTTAAAAGTGCAGACTTGGGAAACTTCTTGCAATCTTGTATTTTAGAGAACAGTGTCATGACTGAAATTTCAAAAATATCAAAAAAGCACTGGTTTTTAAAGCACATGGTTGTCAGTAGATGGCTTTAGCTACAGTAGATTTATATTATTGACTGTTAATTTGCTGATTCTCTTTGTCACACTAACAACCAGCGGTTTTCATGATTGTCTTCACATTTCATGTACACACATCTGTGGATATCACAGGTAGAGATGTTTAAAATTAGAAAACTACATGTTCCAGAAGAAAGAGATCCTATCCCAGATTACTTCTGGGCAAGGTTCGCACTCCTTATTACCATCATTGACAAAATAAAATATAAAATAAAACAAAAATGAAACAATATAAAATAAATAAAGCTATCTTTTAAAACTGAAAAGGAAGAGAATGTATATCAAATGTGCACTTTACCTTATGTATTTTCATTCATATGTAGTGAAAATCTTGCATAAACAATATAAAAGTGATAGAAATATATAGGCATCTTATCCTTTCCTTACACAAAATATATAAGAATTCTTCCAAATAGGCATTTTTTTGAGAGACAGGATCTTGCTGTGTTGCCGAAGCTGGAGTCAATGACTACTCACAGGTGCAATCATAGTGCACTGAAACCTCCTTGAACTCCTGACCTCAAGGGATCTTGTCACTTCAGCCTCTTGAGTAGCTGAGACAACAGGCACACACCATGATGCCCAGTCCAAACAAAAAAAAGATTTTTATGAACAACGCCATACCTCTGTGCCAGCAGGGCTGGTAATAGTGGGGGAAATTCTTTCTCTTTATCTTTTATGTAAGAGGGCTGTTTTTTTGTTTTGTTTTGTTTTGTTTTGTTTTGTTTTGTTTCCTCTTTCTAAATAAGTATCTACCCTGTTTGTCATTGCTTGGGTTACATTATAAACCAAGACAAAGTCAAACTGTAAAAGTCGGGAAAAGAAAAGACATTCGGACTTTTTCTTAGGAGGTTTTCCTAAATTAGGCTCTACTTTTATATGTAAGAAAATAACCTCATTTTTGTCTGAGATGCATAGTCACAATACAGTAGATCATGCTGTCAGGAGTTTTGTTTGATGGCTTTAAATTCATATTTTTCTAATCTTAACTTTCTTTCCCCCACCCTCTTTGTGTGGACTGATCCTGGGTGTTTCTGCTGGCGTCTGGATGGGAACCTAGGGGGCTAGATGTTTCTCTGTGGTGCTATCAGCACATGTCATCTTCGCTATCCTTTAGGAACATAATATGGCTCATAAACATGGACAAGGTGCTTCAGTTGATCCCGATTATCTACTTTAGGATTAGGATACCCTTGCTGCAGAGCAAGATAAATTTATAGGCTACTGTGGGCACAGTGTTTCGCTAGGTATTTTATCAGACTATTTTGACCCACTACCTTAACGTTTGGTTCCTGGGATGGCCTTGGACTCCACTAAGGTAAATGGTCAATGCAAAAGCCTGATACTCTCCCATGCAAGCTCTGAATGGCTGCAGGATGGTTTGCTGAAACCCTCAATATAAAACAATGTTATCCTGGTGGAGTTACTGTGACAACAAAAAGAAAACAAGCCATCATTACTCTACTATGGAATATTCCTTTTGTGTGTGTGTAAATTATAAATATTACTTTTTCTCCCCACCTTCAGTTTTTAAAATGTGGTTTCACATTTCATTTAATGCTAAATGGTTCATTACATAGAGTAGCAACTCAGTTCTCTTATTATGGTGTTATCTTTCACTTTGTCAAAATATGTCTACTTGATAAGAAATCTGACAGAAGTTGCTTATGATGGGATCACTAACAGCCATCAGTTTCTCTCCAGCAAATGAAACTGTAACCATGGTGACGGCCTTTTTTTTTGCCAGAATGAAAATGAGACAGCACTCTGCTGCAGCCATTAGCAGAATACACAAATGTCCCTCAAGGCAAACATCTAAAGCAAATGGACTGCAAAGGAAGGAGCACTAATTTCTATTTATTTAGGATTTGTAAACCTAGCAGAGCAAGATATTAACAAAGGAACAAACAAAGAAAGCTTAAAAAATCCCTGCTGTTTGTGTTTTTCTTTTGGTTTATGAAACTCCTTGTTTCAAATCAAAAATACTCCGGTTTGATTTTCCTACTCTAGTGTTGAATAATACCAACAATGTGCCTTTGACTCTCCCCCAAGATGTTTCCTGAGTTTTCCTTCCCCCTGGCAGAAAGAGGAAAAGAGAACTTAATCAATCAAGTAGAAAAAGTACTTTAAATGATAAGGAGTTTCTCCTCTCTTCTTTTAAATGTATATTTTAGGGAAAACTATCAAAAACGAAATACAAGATGTCGTTTTTCATATACTTTAATTTTCAAAGAGGCATGTTCATTCTGATAAGGTGCATAGAAGCTGATAATAAGTCTATTCTAACACTATCAGCAATCAGCCACAGACTGTCAAAGACCTTTCAAGTGTCAGACCCTTCTCACTGTCTTCTTATTCACCATTAGACCATCTCACTAGAAACTACTTAGTGCATGCAGATATTCTTTTGACAGATGTGGCTTAGGTGAAGTTTCTTTAGCCATCTATGATATGAAAAATGATTTTCTTTAACTGTCTTACAACTAAACCAAAATATTATTTTAGAATAATTTATTGATCTCTGTCTCTCTTTCTCATTCTCTCTTAAAAAGCCTTTTCTCTCCCTCTCTTTCCCTCCCTCTCCTTTCCTTATTTCTTGAATTATTCTAACAATTGAGCAAAAATCCCTTTCAATATTCAGTTTATTAAACTGACTGATTCAGTTTATTTGCTAAAAACACCAACTTAATTTTTAATTTACGACTTGATCAGAAAAGCAACTAACTTCAATAGTGTTTCACAAAGGCTTCGGGAAACTTCCTAAAGGCTAATTAATGTACACATTCTTCCAGAATCCCCACTGCCACCTCTAGAAAGGCACAAAATTATCAGCTTCAGGTAATGACATTTTTGCCCAATATTTTATTCAGAAAATCCAAGTTTGTAGATTCTGAAGCATACCAAGGGGGTCAATCTAAAAACGTGTGGCTATATTTTTATAGTTATGCTATGGAATTTATCAGTGACCGCTACAGTGCAGATACTCTGCATACCCATCTCTGGAGTGTGTTGTTCTTTAATTTCCAGTTGTTTCTTTGAACAGGTCTCAGTTTGCTGTACATTTAGTTTTTCTTGCCAATGTTCAACATCTTCCTCAAGGCACTGTGGATTGAAGCTAAGCTGTTTTGGGCAGGTGCAGTCAGAAACTGGCCACTGGCCAGATATTCACCAACTCATTCTTATGCTCTTTTTTTTTTTTTTTTTTTTTTTGAGACAGAGTCTCACTCTGTCACCCAGGCTGGAGTGCAGTGGCCGGATCTCAGCTCACTGCAAGCTCCACCTCCCGGGTTCACGCCATTCTCCTGCCTCAGCCTCCTGAGTAGCTGGGACTACAGGGGCCCGCCACCTCGCCCGGCTAGTTTTTTGTATTTTTTAGTAGAGACGGGGTTTCACAGTGTTAGCCAGGATGGTCTCGATCTCTTAACCTCGTGATCCGCCCGTCTGGGCCTCCCAAATTGCTGGGATTACAGGCTTGAGCCACCGCGCCCGGCCTCATTCTTATGCTCTTAAACTGCAAGACCTCTAAGGGTCATCACAATATCTCCAAAAGAGATGGAAGCAACAGGAAAAGAGGTTTAGGCATAGATTTTGAATCTGGGGAAAAAGTTTTGCTTGGAAGGCTTCCTTTCCATAGTCATTCTTTAATTTTTACTGAGCCAATGATAAACTAATTTATATCTCTAGCTTGAAACTTATTTTGTGAAGTGTTTTCTGAAAAATGTTTGTATATTAATTCACGAAATACACACTGAGTGCCTTGTCTATGTAAGACATGATTTAGACTCTAGCATATGAGATGTGATTTGTGTATAAATAGCTATATAATACCATATTAATAATAAAAATAATAATAACAGTCAATATTTGTTAGGTGTTTGATAAGCACCTGGATCCGCCCTTGAATGACAGTGGAAACAGAAAAGATGGATTGGAAACTAGAAATATGAAGAGTTAGAAAAAATTATATCCCATATATCCTTCTCCTTTATAAGAAAGGAAGAAGAGTCAGATATATCTTTGAGATTTTGGTATTTCCCAGTCAAATATAAAAAATAATTTTCATATTGTATTAGTCTGTTCTCATGCTCCCATAAAGACCTGCAGAAGACTGGATAAATTATAAAGGAAAGAAGTTTAATTGGCTCAGAGTTCCACAGGGATGACTGTGCCTCGGGAAACTTATAATTATGGTGGAAGGGGAAGCAAACACATCTTTCTTCACATGGCAACAGGAAGGAGAAGAATGAGTGCCCAGCAAAGGGGGAAGCCCCTTATACGACCATCAGGTCTTGTGAGAACTCACTTACTATCACGAGAAAAGCATGGAAGAAACATGCCTCCATGATTCAGTTATCTCCACCTGGTCCCTCCCACGACACATGGGATTTATGGGAACCACAATTCAAAATGAAATTTGGGTGGGGACACAGTCAAACTACATCATATATATTATTTGGTCCAGGAGTGTCCTATGTGATGTAATGTTAAAATGCTCAGGCCAGTGTTTAGACAATTACTAGCTGTACATGTGGACAAGTTGATGCCATTTAAACTCAGTTTCCTCACTTGTTAACTGTGTAGAGTTTTTACTTGTTGTCTGCAGAGCGTTGGTTTCAGGACTCCCCAAAGATGCCAAAACCCATGGATGCTCAAGTTCCTTATATAAAATGGCATAGTATTTTTATGTATCCCATGCACATCATCCTCTAAACTTTAAATCATCTCTAGATTACTTATAGTACCTAATACAATGTAAATGCTATGTAAGTAGTTGTTATAATGTATTCTTCTTTTTTATTTGTATCATTAGTTATTGTATTTTGTGTGTGTGTGTGTGTGTGTGTTTTCTCTCAAATACTTGTGGTCCTTGAATGGTTGAGTCTGTGGATGTGGAACAGTTCAGAAGGCCTGACTGCATAAAAGTCACTGGTGTTTAGTGAACATCCAATGAATGTTAGCTCTTATTATTTGTTAGGAGAGTGGATTGTGACAAAGTTTAAAAGGTACTGTTTGCATTGTCAGCTGAGCACTTTCCACAGTGATTCTTTGATTAATTAAAGGTCATCTAATCAGCTCTACTCAAAGTGATGTGATAAGGAGTTTTTACCGCAGGATGTGCCAACACACTGCTTCCTTCATCCACAGAGGAGATCTCAGCAGAACCAAGCAGTGCGCTCAGTGACTGAGTTGTTTTGTGTTCTAGCTTGTGGACTATGAACAAACATGCCCTCCACCCATAGCCAACCCTTCCATGGTGTACACTTTACATATCACTGATCTCCATATTAAATAAAAGAAATTAAAAGCAGAAAATTAATTTCTAAAATATGCCCATTAGGACATGCTTACTCCACCTTGTAAACCTTTGACTTCTCTCCTGTAGGATAAGCACAGGGAGATCCAAAATGAGGAACAAAGAAAATGGCACTGTGACTTTATCTGTCATTGGCCAATCCAGTCCCCTGAGCCTAAGGGTCTTCTTTTTTTTTTTTTTTCTGGGTGGGTGCTTGACCACCAAGCCTTGGTCACACCTCAACTAGATGATACTAAGTTAAGCTATTCTGAGAGCCTGTCAAGAATGTTAAGTCAGTTCTGTGAGCATTTCTAGCTGTCTAGTCTGAATCACCTCATGAGGAATATCAAATTTCTAGTGATTTCTTGTATTCCTTATTATTCCAAGGATGATACTAAGTTATCTGATGCTCATCTGAACTCACCACCATGTAGACCTCAGCCTCAAACTCAACTCAGGATAAAAGCTATCTCTACAAGATGGAAGACAACAGGCCTTGCATGCTGGCACTCATTCTGTATTGTAGCTTGAGGACCACTTTTGAAGTGTTGCTATTGTAATGGCTTTGTAAGAAGGTGAATAAACATCAACATGATGCATCTGATTCCAGAGTTCTTAAGGAATGAGCATGCACTCTTTGAGTGCATGACCTAACACTTTCTTGATTTGTTGCCATTACAGTGCAGGAAACTTCTAGAAGATCTTCCCAGAGGCCAATTCCTATTAAGTTTTGAAATCAGCAGTCCTGTCTCTCAGCCTTTCCAATTCTCCTTTATATAACTCGCCCCATATTTTAGCAATTTCATGTGCAGGAACTACTTTCTAATGATGCCATTTGAAAATCCAATTCACACATAACTATAAATGATCATTTATAGAATTTATGGAAAGTGCTTGCTTTCTCAAAAGCAACTAAAAGTAGTGGATAAACATGTCTCTAATGATGGTATTACATGTACCATCATTAAAATACTTTAGAGAAAAATCAACTCCCAAGTGTCCCTAAAATCACCATCTGTTCTTCTTAGCCATAAGGCTACTTTGACAATGTACATGTCAGGATCTCTCAGCTCAATATGATGGGAACAGAGAAAACTAAAGGCAACTAATTTACTTGGTGAGCACTTGCTCTGATTCCTACTGTACTAAATTGACTAGTCATGCAAAAAATAGGATTAACTCTCCAATTAGGAACTCGTAATTTTTTAAACAATTTGAGCCTGCCTCTATAAGGAAGTTATTAATAAAAGAAGCCATTATATTCAAAATAGACAGTAGTAAAGTTGGGAACTTCCTTCTTCATGGAATTACATTTTCACTCACCTAAAAGCAATACCAAGCTTCCAGCTTTCAAAATAAATGAAGGCTACTCAATAAGCGCCTAACACCCATAAAAATCTGAGCCAAGCGAGTGTTATTTCAGGTTGGTATTTATCCCAGGAGTGAAGTTTTATGGGAAGCATATGAGATGCATGAATATGTTTCAATGAATATCATATTTATTAAATTTTTTTAGCATTTTTATGTTTTTCTTGGCAACTTAGAAAGTCATCTTTCAAGTAAATTAAGTTAAAATGTAGAAAAATGATGTATATTTAGTTTATATTTCTTAGTAGTGAATATTCTCTTTTGACATTTATTTCTTCTTTATAATTATTGGCTTTATTCCTTATCTTAAAAGGCCCACAGCCTTTACCTCTTGGTTCCTTGGTAGTGAATATTCACAATGAGAGTTTAGTGATCTCAAAACCTAAGTGAGCCAAGGTTTTCAGAAGTTGAGCATGAGACAGACCTTACAGCCTTGCGCTCCCCACTTTTGCAACATCTTAGGTTTTTCTGAGTCACAGGGAAGATTGGAAACTCATGGCAAAATTTCAGCCTCTTTTTTATCGCTAGTTTCCCAACACGGTGCTTGTACAATTATAACAAAGACTCTTCCCCCTGCTTTAATTTAGATCAACTCCTTCCTGTACTTGGGTACATTTCTGCTGGTGCCTAAAGATAAATGTCCCCAGCTCCTGAATTATGGTCTTCTCCCCTTAACATTACTAGTTTTAAAGAATGAGGTTAAAAAAATAATAATAAAATAAAAAACACACCTCATATAAGAATTTTCTTAATCAAGGAAAAACAAGGGTGCATTGTTATCCAGTCTTCCTGCTCGCAAATGTCATAACTGGTCCAGTTAAACTGCAAATAAAACATTTTATTCGAACTTAGAGGCGCTACAGTATTTCCTTTAATTTTGTAGGTCATATTGATGACATTGTTGGATAGAATTTATGAAATGCTTTAAATAATGACAGGTTACCATTTTTCAAATGTTTACATTTTGTTAATAATTTCACTTAACATGAAAGAGCTGGAAAAACTAGAATTAGTTGAAAATATTTTTGTTCATGTTTTTGAGAGCCATAATAGGATTCATTTCTAACTTCCAGTCACTATGTATGTAGCTATCTGAGCATGTTACCCATTAATGTACTTCGAATAAAGCATCCCTCTTCCACACATTGTTTTATAAAAACTTGAAATAACCTTTCTTAAAATAAAAAGTAAAAAGAACTGTAAGGGGGGGTCAATTTTTGTCACAAACTTTATGAATTGTTTAGAGATATATTAAAATATTGCAACAATTCACATATCAGCTTTCAAATGTTCCTATTTCCAGTTTGTGAGTCTAGATTGTTCCCTGTGCTTTGCTTCTTTGGGTTAAAATGTATTGTTATTTTCCTTAGACCAGCTACCTCTGACTCTCACATGATCAGGAAAATCCTTCCTGATCCCCTGGAATATTATCTCACAGGCATGTACTATATCTAGGTAGATGAATTTCAGGAAGAAAATACAGCTCATCTATGACTCAAAAATATTGCTAATTCTTGATTATTGAGGCTTTTCCTTGACTGGATGATGAAGATGGTAGACCTGTAATAACCTTCAGAAACAAGAGCTCTTGAGAATGGTTATATAGTATATGGGACTTGCTACTTTCCCACATGGGCACTGAAAATATGTAAAATTGGACTCAGGGATTAGAACAATAAAATGATTAAAGAGTGAAGACCTTATTAAGGTCACAGCATAGCACTGGTTATGTAAAATATCTTTGAACCTTGGAGATTTCTTTGCTTTTTTCCATTTTTTCTATTTCTATTCTCATGTTTCCTAGAGCTATGAGATGATCACATTGTAACTGAGCACATACACCTTATTCTCGAAAAGTTGACACCAAGAACTCTTCAGAGTATTTATCATCACTTAGGGAGAGGTGGAAAGATAGTGGAGAACACTAGGGTTTATAAGACTCACTATGAAAAATGCCAACTACTTCTCATGATATTCCTTTTAAAAACATGTCATCAAACATCTGGTAACTACTGAGTTAAGTGACTTGAGAAATAATTTTCTAGACTAATTAGGGACTATGCTAGATAACACAGATTTCCTACCTCTTGGTTCACTCCTCTCTCCAGTGATATAAATGGTACAAATACAGTGCTTTGAGTGTTCAGCAAAGAAGAGACCAATTCCTTCTGAAAGTGAATTTGGTATTTGAAATGGAATAGATAAAGAACTGGTAGGAAAATGCAGAAGATAAACCATTCTAGGGAGAAAAAACAGCATGAACAACTGCATGACAGAGGGTGCTCAATAATACAAATTTTGGAAACAGCGATATGCACTAGAAATACTTTAAATAGTAGAGAAAAATTTGAATTTTAGTTCTACCATGAACTTTGAGACATTGGACTTGTTTTTAACAACCTAAGGCTTCATTTATAAATTAGATGTAATGTCATCTTCCTTTTAGAGCTTTTACGAGCATTAAATAAATAGTGTTTGTATAGTACCTGGTTCATAGTAAATGCTCAATAAACCATAGTAATCTGTTAAAGGATTTTTATGAAAGGCAATGATATAATTTGAGCTACCTTTTATTTCTGAAGCACAAATTCTTTCTTAAATGAAAGGAGAGCAAAAGATACTTTTCCTGAAGTTGAGCTTCATAGAAAAATATTTAAGTTAGGGCTTAGATCAACTCCAACCTGTACTTGGGTACATTTCTGCTGGTGCCTAAAGATAAATGTCCCCAGCTCAAGTATGATTCATCCCATATAATAAACAGCTAACTGCATTTTATGTCCAAAGATTTAAGACCCAAAGCTTCAATGATACTATGATTATGGTGAACTTTTGTTGTATAACAATCAGTGCTTAAAATAAGAAAGGACATGAGAAGAACTGTGTCTTTTTTTCAGTTAAGTAATAAATAAAGAAATGAGATAGTTCTCTTATGAAGTTATAAAAGCAAGTTTAAACATCAGAATTCATTTCTGAGGTTATTTAGTCTAAATCCATTATTTTCCAGTGAAGACACTGAGGAACAAGAAGATGAAGAGAGTACTGTCTGTATTCATTCTTAAGAGCATGACGGCCCTTGAAAATTTTCATTAGTTAATGTAAAAATAAGACATTTTAAAATGATGGGAGCTTTTGTGCAGCAAAATGTATCTATTTAAATATTTAACATTATTATTTTATGCCAAATATTTATATAAGAATAATAATATTGAAGGACATCATGATTTTTACTAACCTTATTGAACAGCATATTAAATAATCAACTACTTGTCATGCTATTCCTTTTAAAAACATGTCATGGCTCTTTAAATCAAATATCTGGTAACCACTGAATGAAGTAACTTGAGAAAGAATTTTCTAGACTAATAAGAGACTATACTAGATAACACAGGTTTCCTAGATCTTGGTTCACTACTCTCTCCAATGCCTCCAAATGTAATTTCTTTTAAGAACCTCATTATAGGATCCAGGAAAACAAATTCAATATTTCTGTGTTCTTTCCCAGTCACTTTTTAGACATTCTGCTTATGAACAAAATTTTCCCATGTTAAGGAAGGTAGAAGGCAACTAATAAAAAATTTTAAATATGTCAATATCCCTACCTGATGATCATTCTTTGAATGTTTTGTAGGGGGAGTAGAGAATGTAATAAAAAATGTTGGTTATCTCCATATTTTATTCATCCCGTTTTGGCCAATGATATTTCATCTATCTATCTATCTATCTATCTATCTATCTATCTATCTATATATATATGTGTATATATATATATATATATATATATATATATATATATATTCACCAGCTATGTCCATGTGCGTATACACACACACACATGCACACACACATATATATAATGATTTTTTTAATATCCTGATCAAATATTGTGTTTGTGTCTCCGGGTATGTGTGCGTGTGTGTATTTGTAGCAACTTCAGTGGTATATTTGACCTTCATTGTTGCCTCTAAAGGATCATGTTGAATGTGGAAATGATGAAATGAAGTTTGCAGAAGCTGTAGTTTTGCCCAAGATTAGTTTGCTGAATTTTGATTTCTTTACCTCACATAACATTTTTGTTGACTTTAAAAGAAGCTTAATGGGTAGAAGGGATCTGAAGGGATTAAATAAGAATATGAATTCTTCCCAAAAGCTTTAAATCATATTTTAGTTGCTGGGAAAAAATATAGGTCTGGACTTGAATAGTATTATACTACAAAAATATTTCAACAGAAGTGTGGAGTTCATCAAAATTACAAAACACATATTGCGTCCCTTCAAAGATGTCTTCTAACTGCTAGCTAGATTTCATATTAGATAGTTAATTGTAAATCAGGAATTTTTGTTGTTGTATCCTTCCAATTGCATTAGTAGCTGATGACATAGTCTCACTAGTTATACTGTATTACTTAGAAAAAAAAATCTCTACAGAAACATTTTCCTGACTGGGCACAGTGGTTCATGCCTATAATCCCAGCACTTTAGAAGGCCAAGCCAGGTGAATAACTTGAGCTCAAGAGTTCAAGACCAACCTGGGCAACATGGCAAAACCTTGCCTCTACTAAAAGTACAAAAAAAGTAGCCAGGCGCATGCCTGTAGTCCCAGCTTCTCAAGAGGCTGAGGTGGGAGGATCACCTGAGCCCAAGAGGTTGAGGCTGTAGTGAGCTGTGATCATGCTGCAGCACTCCGGCCTGGGTGACAAGAGTGAGACCCTGTCCCACATTAACACACGAACAAAATAAATATATTTCACTAATTTACTCATTTCTACTGATAGAACACTACATTAATCCTAATATGTCATTTTCATGTCTATTTGTGTATTTTTCCCTTAGAATGGTTTTTCCAACAAAATTTATCAATCTGAGGATAATCAATGAAGAGGCAACTACAGCCTTAAAGTACACCCTAACCGTGTTGAGATATGTCTTTGCCACACATTCTTCATATAATCTCTTCCTATGTGAAAGAAAGAAAGAAATGGCTAATTTTATATCTCCTAGAGAATAACATACATATATTAACTCTTTGAAATATATAATTTAGAAATGATCATTTGAATGATGCCCGTGCAATCATGGAGCTCCTTAGCACACATGGAACATGGTGATTAGGCTGAAGTATGGATTAGAAAGCCTGTTGTGCAAGGGTGACTCACTGTTCCCCTTCTTATGAAAGAAAGAAAATGCAGTCTTTACTCAACACTCAAGAGCTATATTCCAATTGCATAGGTCACATGATGATGAAGTCCTGCAGTTATTTTCTTAACTTCCTCAACCTTTCCCCATTCACTGTCAATGACCCAATTGCCATCATTCTTAAAGGATAAAAGCTCTCCCACTTTTAAAACATTTTTCCTCGTGCCTTCTGATTCTCTCCTCCCTAATGGTTCATGCATCCCTTCCAATTTCTTTTGGGTAGGTTTTCAGTCCTTCTCAGTCAGACCCAGTTCTGGGCTGGAGGATTAGATCCAGAATACGGAGGAGCAAGGACATTCCACCTGATGCCAGAGAAATAAAATGGATCTTAAGCGTCTATGTTGAACAATTATATACAAACAAATGTCATAAACTAGAAGAAATGGATGCATTCCCAGATGCTTGCTACCTATGAAGATTGAGTCATGAAGAAATAGAAAATCTGGCTGCTTACAAATCTTCTGCAACTATATAATATCAATAGAGTGCCTTCCGCCTTTGTAGTTTTCAGTGACATTATAAATGTGTCATCCAATTGCCTTAATCTCAGTGGGTTCCCTGTATTAGGAAAAAATGGATCTCAATCAGTGTGAAAGTTGATTATGAAGTAACCTGTGAACACTTCTTGAAAATTGAAGAAATGGTTAACTTATGGTGTAAGTATGTATGAAACAGTATATGACTTTTGGCAGAAAATGGAATTGCATCAAATGTTAGGTATCCCTTGAAAATTTACATAAAGCAACAGGCATAGTATGACTATTGAGCCAAATATTATTTTGAGGTTTTCAAGATGCATGTTTACTTTCATATCATGGGATTTAAGCAGCTAAAACTGTTTGTAGACTAAGAAATGTTTTAGGTAAGAAAAGGCATTTAACACAGATGAAATCTGACTATATGAAAAGAGAATGCCTTCACAGTTATACACATTGAAGGAGAATTAAGAGACATGGCCCAACTATTCTGATTTGTAATAAAGTTGCAAGCTTCATGATTCAGTCAGGCTTGTGCTCCTGTTCTACAAATCCCAGGTCACTAAGGAGCAACTCAGGTGAACAGTTTTAGTCATGGTACAGTTGTTTGTTTCGTGAGTACTTTGTGTTAGAGGACTATGTGGGGATTTACAGATATCTCTGAATATATTACTCCCAAACATCAGAAGTCTGCTCTCTGTGGAAATAATGGGGTAGAGTCTGAAAATGGGTTACCTTCTGACAATTAGACGGGACCCTAGCCTAACAGATTGCAGCAGAAATATTCAAAATCAACGTGTGCATGTAAGATTTGATACCAAAAAGGAGAGGTGAAAATCCTCAATGAAAACACAGAAAATCTAGAATCAGATAAATAAATATGGACAACATCCAGATAAATCTTTTCTAGGAAGATTAGCCTGCCAGTCTGATCTTCATTTTCACGATTGTGAAAACGTATGTGTTAGACCAGTGTTTCTCAAAACATAGCCTGCATCCAAATCACATAGAGAGGTGGTTAAAACACAGAACTCTGAACTCCACCACCAGAATTCTTGATTCCGTGGGTCTAGAGTGAGGCTTGAGAATTTACATTTTCAACAGTTTCCAGGTGGTGTTGATTGATGCTCTGTTCCCACAACCACACTCCAAAAACCACCGCATTAAACCAGCAGAACCTGCTGCTGTTAAGTATTTAAATCAAATAAGTATCTCTCAACTACTTTATTTCTTGTTTCCAAGAACCTGAGGAATATATTATGCCTAGATGGAAGAAAATATACTAGACTTGTATAAGTCAATGTAAGTCTTCACTTGGCATTTATGTTTAGCAATGTAAGTTGATAATTTGTTTTTCTGGGTTTATACATCAGTCTATTGTGAGCAAGGGCGTATCTAGGATTTATTAGAGCTGAATTTACACAATTGCTTGGGAGGAATCTTTACAGAAAAGAATATAAAGTTTTGAATAAATTTCTTAGGTGTGAAGGTGAATCTACATCTAGAAAATAAACCACAACAGATTATAAATGGAAAAAAAGCTTGTAAGTACCACAAACATCACAAAATTTCAGATGAATTGTCTAGCTGCTGCTTCTGTACATTTACTCTACTAGCTGCACACTGCTGGTGCTGGGTGCCATAGTGCACATCTGTGTGGAGATACAGCCTCAGGTCCTGCACTTCGATTATGAAATCCACTGAGTCAATGCAGGCGGTGGTTAGAATATCACTGGAAGCTTTTCCTACTTGCACAGCTAGCAGTAGTAACATAGCAATGGCACCAAACCATCTAAATTTAATTGTACTCTATCCAAACTAAATACATTCCCAACTCAGTTTTGCCTTAACACTATTCCTAAAGTGGTCCAGGGACCACTCCAATGCCACTCAACGACACTGAGGAAGTATTATACAAATGGAAGAGACAGTGGTCTCAGCCAATTGTAAGTAAAGGTGTGATCCCGTGAATCCATTATTAGACTCCTATTAGACATGGGCTTAGAAGGGCCCATGTTATTTAAGGACTCTGAAGCTTGAGTTTCTTTAATCTCCCAGCAAATCCATGGGAAGAAAGAGAAGGAATGTCTGAATCTGATTAAATCTAGAATCCTAACGATTTCCAGTGGTTGAGTTTACAAGGCTCAGGGTTAGAGATTGGCCAGCATGGATTCAACAAGATAAAAACCATACTCACAGCCCATTGGTAGCGTATTCTGCATCACCAAGCACGACATGTCTAAATTTGTAGAAATCCTACCAGCCTTTGACACTTCATTACCTGGGACATGTTCCAGTTTCCCCCTTTTGTTCTACACCTGGCTTCTCTTCTGGATGTGGGCAAAGAAGTAATAGGAAAAGACATGAATACACCAAGAAAGTGAAAGGCAGCTTTGCAAAGTGATCTCCATGGCAGTGAGTAGGTCAGAAGAAGGCAAGTCATGGAGTTGAATGACCTGGGTCTGAATTTTTGCTCTTTACAAGTTGTGAGCCTTGGCCAAGTTAACCTCTCTATATCTGAGTTTACTTAATAGTAAAACGAAAACAATAATATTATCTTCTTCATAAGGCTGCCATAAAGACTAAATGAGCTAATATATGCAAAGCATGTACAACAGTGCCTGATATACAGTATCACTCAATAAAAGTTAGCTATTATTATTTGGAAAGTAACGGCATTTAAAATGTGATTTCCAAAGCAGTAGCAGAAAAGATTTTTGGACTTATTTTCTGTCTCCTCTTTTAATACTAAAATTAGCATGCTTCCAAGTCCAGTTCCTGGGTAACTGCTGTTGCTATTCTAGGCCATCTGTGATCTTCGATAGCACCACGTTTGGCGTTTCCAAACCGCAGCTATATCCCGTCACAACTCCTAGTGATCTGTTGTCTGTTTATTTGCAGAATTGGTCATAATTTGGTCCTTTTTGTATAAATTGTCTACATTAGCTCTTAAAATTCTGCAGTTGTCTACCAGGGTGCCAGCATTTGGATGGGTGTTATAACACTACATTTTCTCTTCATTACAAGTCCTAAAAATAGGGTGCCACTGACTAACGTTTTCAGCCTTCACAGCAAGATTTGGTTTGTCAGGAAATGGTGTGGGAGTAGTTCTCATATGCACTGAAGGTGCAAAGTGCAAAACAAAAATAACTCAACAAGAGTTTAACAGCCCTTCTTTATGTACGTTATTTACAAAGGCCACAATCTGGAGTTTCAGGCAGAGCCTTGGGAAGCTTGGGAGACTCTTCTGGAAGAGGAAAAGCTGCCAATTACACAAAAGGAAAGATGAAATGGAAAAAGACAAGTTTTAATTTGCTATCTCTGCCCTCTTCATTAGTATTCAAGCATCAATAGAACTTTGAATTTAGTTGAACTTGGAAGGACTCCTCAATAATATAATGCCTAAAAACATATGGAGAAACCTCTAAACTACTCTTGCTTTCATTTCTATATGTACAATGTCCCCCATCTCTCTAGAGGGTGGCTACTTTTCTTTCAGCTGTCTTGTTTTCTTATAGGAAACAAGACATATTGTATTAGAGAGTCTTAATTGCTTTTTCACTTTCTGTGGCTTCAAAATGTTTAGTAGCAAATATTTTGCAAACATTGAGACACTTCAGAATTATTATTTCTACCCTTCAATAGAAATTCTAAATATATTCAGGAGGCAGGAGAAAAATAGTTGTCTTTATTAATAGGATTTCAATACAGAAAACAGTAAGCCATGATGTTGGATGCATTCTTTATTCCAGATCTAACAAACATATTCTTGATAAAGCTAAAAGTCATAGATGAAAAATAATTAAATTATTTTGCTCCTTTTAAAAATACATTGCCATTAGTCATTCTATCACCAACTTAGAAGAGAACTCTAGCACATTGCATGGCATTGGGATGAATTCTTTATTTCCATGCCAATGAAATATTGTCACAAACACCTTGTTCAGGCAAAAGAAGATTTAGAATAGCTTTGCTTTATCACAGCTTGCAATGTACTTTTGGAGTTAATAGAATCACACAAACGAAATAACCAAAGAGATTTCCTCCTTTGCACTTTTTGAGGTGCTTTCTCATCAAAAGTTTTTCAGTTTTACAGGATGGAAAACTTTCTCTTTGTACTTAAAAATCAGAGAGAGAAAAACACACACTATTTTATTTGAAAAGCAAAGATGATGATGGATTAAAACAGATGTAGAGTGTTTGCAGTTATATAAGACTATTAGGGACCCTGCTTGTTCTGGTTTTTGTAATTTGTCCGTGTCCTACTTTGTATAACTCAATCCATTGTGAGTCAAACATGAAATAAGTGAATACAGTATTCCATATTTCACTTTGTCAGCAAATTAAAAAAAAAAAAAAAAGGTAGGACAAACACAATAGTCATCATGGTTCTTGAATACAAAACAGAGTATTCTTCAAATCCCAGGGACCTGTAAGAAAAAGAAGGTTAAGGAGATTTTTCTTTAAACAATGAGCAGATGTGTTTGTTACTGTTGATGGACAAGCTTATCCATTTACTTCAATTAATAACAAGAGTGAACACATCAATACGTAAGCTTGTCCTGATGCCTTGATTTTTTTTCCTATTTGACAGGTAATAGTGGGGCTGGGAAAATGTCACAACAATTTAGTCCTGCCTCACTGGCTTTAACTAGTTCAGTGACAATGGGAATGCATCTTGCTAAGATTCCTTATGATTCATAATAACGCTGCATCTGTCGACCCTTACAGAGGGTTTAAAATCTGTGATAATTAATGGCATAAAATCAGATCTTTTTATGGGTTATTCATTTGGGCACTAAGTAAAATCAAGTTAAAATATTTATGAACAGTATGAAAATGTGGAAACTTTCTTTAGGAACCTGTCTTTTCACATTGAGTCATAAATGAAACCAACTATGTTTGACAAAGAAAGGCCATTTCATCATACGGCCGAGCTACTAACCCCTTCCTATGTTCTAAAAGATCTTTTCTAAAATTTAACAGATTTTGCCAGAGAAACTCTAGTGAAAGCCAACGATCTCACACATTTTAGCATATAAGAGCAAATTATGCCTCCAGCAATGTTGACAATGGTTACCAAAATATAATCATATCAGTATATTACTTCAGTGCTAGCTGAGTCAATAAATAAATGTTTTCCTTTGAACAGTAAAGCTTGAATGATTAATAACTGCATGGAATGGGGACGGTGAAATTGGCATTTTTTTAGAGGAAAATGAAAGCCATTTATACTATTCCAGTGGCAAAGGGTTTAGTACAGGAACCAGCCTCACATGCTCCATAGAGGTGTGGCAGAACTCAGAGAATGCTCAGAGTGCATGGGCGAATAACATTTTTCAGAGCAGGAGCAACATATTCACATCTGTCTCCACAGCATCTAGCACAACCCCTCTCACATATAGGGAACTCGACATGGGTTTTCTAGGAAGCAACATTCTTCTAGACCACTTCCAGCAATCCAGTTAACCGAATGTCTCTAAGACTCAATGCATGAAATGTAAGGCTGGTAGGAGGCTTGGAGGACAGCCTTACTTAGCTCTCCCCAAAACTTATCTTCTCACAACTGTGTAATCCCTCCCGAATTCTGTGTTTTCACCTCCGTGAGGCCCTCCCTGATACCCCTGAGTACCCCAAAAATGAATCACATATTCCCTTGTTTCTTTTACATTGGTGCCTGTATAACAGAGCACTGATTGGGTTAATTCTGTTTGTCTCTGTAATCCCACTTGAGGTCTATAGATGCTTTTTCCTGTTTATCTTTGAATCATCT
Organism: Piliocolobus tephrosceles; assembly: GCF_002776525.5. Lineage (NCBI taxonomy): Eukaryota > Metazoa > Chordata > Mammalia > Primates > Cercopithecidae > Piliocolobus > Piliocolobus tephrosceles. Next base: position 60,463,926 of record NC_045440.1, read on the forward strand.
GATTTTAGAAACCAGCATGTCTCTAGTCCTGAGTAAATGTTTGAATTGTGTTGAATTGTTGATGCCAAGCCTAAGTTCTTTAAACGAACTTGTCACATGAGAGCTAAAGTTTCTAATTTTGCTTTTAATTGGCACATACTAATTATACATATTTACAGGGTACAGTGTGATGTCTCAATACATGTACACACTGTAGAAATCAAGTCAGAGTATTTAGCAGATCCATCACCTCATGCATTTATCATCTATTTGTGTCAAAAACATTCAAAACACTCTTCTTCTAGTATATTTCTTTTTCTGAAATGTCCAGTAAAATATGTTACAGGGAGATAGGACAAAATAGGGTTAAAACAGCTGTTACAGGTCAAATTGTGTCCCACCAACCACCTCTATAATTAAAAAAACTCTTACGTGAAAGTATTAATCTGTAGTACCTCAAAATATGTCTTTATTTGGCAATAGGATCTTTGTAGACAAAGATCAAGTTAAAATGAGGTCATTAGAGGAGGCCCTTATCCCATATGACTGGTGTCCTTATGAGAAGGGAAAATTTGGACACAGTCACATACAGAGAGAAGATGACATAAAAACTCAGGGAGAAATGGCCATTTCCAAGCCAGACAGAGAGGCTTAGAGTTGATTATTCTACCACAGCCTTCAGAAGGAGCTCACTCTGCCAACACCTTAATCTTAGACTTCAATCCTTCAGAATTATGAGACAATACATTTCTGTTGTTGAAACTACCAGTTTGTGATACTTCATTATAGCAGCCCCTGCCAACTAAGACAAGTATCCAATTTCTTTTGTCCATTAAAAAGAAAAACTAGAGAGAAAGTAGTTTGAAATGGCCTGGTGGCATTGTCAGGGAAAGTAGATAATATAAGGACTCATATATGACCTCTACAGAATATTATAAAATGGAAAAGCATGCATTCTTCCCTCTTATAGAAAAACATTATCTTCATGCTATTTCATGCTATTGCTATCTGGCACTAGCTCAGTGTACAAATGCTTTGTGTAATATGAAAATGGATCTTCAAGTAGGATAGAAAATTACATTTGCTATAATCAATCAACCTGCTCTGAAAAATAGATTATTAAAAATGCCTTCATTTGATTACCGGGGTGAAAATATAAATAGAAAATAAAAATTCTAAATGCAGTGTAAGTATTGATAATGTGATGACTAGAGGAACTGTATTCATTTCTAACATTAATAAATTTTAAAGTTTTATTAATACCTACAATAATACAAGTTTGTTATATTAACCATGATTTACTTGGGCTTATCGACACAATGACTGTAAGTTAAACTAAAGGGGTTGCTATTTCTGAAATGAAAATAGAGACAAAGAAACAAAGAAAGGTGTGTTTACTGAGATAATATTTGAGTTGGGATGAGAGAAACAGTGTACAAAAATGCTTATTTTAAAATTATTCATTTAAAATACGTGACATAATGTACCTGATAAGGCAAGGGATGTTATGTATTAGTTTTTGATTGGTTATACAGTTTTGCTTTTAATAGTTTTAACTTGATTTCAGCCTCAGAGAGTCTAAATTTGTTTTCTTTCTGACAAAACCAAGCTCCCATTCTATGGGAAAAAAAAAAAACATAAAAGTAAGAAAATATAGAGAGCTGTATCAGGGACACAGTAGAATTCTTGACTTTAAAATAGCTCATACAAACCTGCAATAAAAAAGCAAAAGAATCACGAGTATCTAGATTGTATTTCGCTGAAAGAAAAACGCCTGCAATGTGAACCTCAGTCTACATTACCAACTAAAAACTCAATGTGCCAAGATGTGCTTTTCAATCATTCATTACAGTTGTTTTGTTACTGCCAGATAAGCCATCATTCAGCAAACATAAAATAGAAAAATTAAAAGTAGTTAAGAAAGACCTCTATGATTTTAATAGATTCAAATGTAAAAATATTTATAGCATTCATTCAGTGAAAAGTAAAATAATAAGACATGTGTTATCTAGCCTTCTGCCTTCAAAACCACATTCTCATTAATTCAGTAAATACTTACTGGCCACTAAATGATTTTAGTATATGGTTTGTCATATGCTGTGTTTGTATGTGTTTGCAAATATACTACATTACATAAACTCTTATTTTATTAGAAAATGGGTGCACATTTCTATTTTCAGTTTTTCAAAGTAAATATATTTTCCTTAAACTGCTTCAACTACTTTTGTATATTTCAGAAGTCAATCTAAATCTATTTTAATGAACAGTGAGTGATTCTTATTTCTTATGACTTTATTCTAAGTAAGGGATAGGTAAGAGAATGCAAGAAAACAGTTTGAAGAAGGTATACAGACTGCTGTCATTAAAATTTTTCTTTAAGACCTTTCCAAATTTGCCTCAAGTAATTTTTGCTGACTAAGTTTTCATGCCTGTAAAAAGGATAATTGGACTACACTATCAATGACATAAGTTAAACTAATGGGAGTTGTGAGGACTGATCAGACAGTGACTTAGAGAAACAAAGACCATTAAAGTCTCTTTTCTTTTCTCCTTTTGTCGCAACTACCTCTCCAGAGCACCTCAGCATCAGATCAAAATGCCACACAACTATGTGAACAGGAGTCTCTTGCTTCAACCATGTCCTCCATGCTGCTAGGAAATCACTTTACAAGTCCTCTATCAGCTACCTTTCCTCTGCTCCTATAGGTTTGCTAAGCCTTTGCTTTTCTTCTCAAAACTATCGTTTCCTCCATTCCCTTTAGTCTCAGATGATTGTTACTCTACTTTCATCAGAAAAATCAAGACACTCAGGAAGTAATTAAATGTCTTTACCCTATAACTGTAAGTAAATATACTTCTGTATGCATTTTTTCTCTATGCTGAGGGTCCCCAAAACCAATGCACCAATGTTAGGGATGAAATAGAGGATATAACTAATGACTCTTCAGTCATTGAAAGAATACCAAGAGAATATGATGAACAATTTTCACTCATAAATTCAGGAACTTAGAAGAAACAGACCAAGCTCTTGAAAAGCACAACGTATAAAAACTCAGCCATGATGAAATAGACAACCTAAACAGTCTTATAAGCTTTTTAAAAATGAATTGATAATGAAGAACTCTTGAAAAGAAATCTCCAGGTCTGGAAGGTTTTCTTTAATAATTCAGTCAGGTATTTAAAGAATTAACATTAATTTTACAAAACCTCTTCCATAAAATAAATAGAAAGGAACATTTCCCAACTAATGTGATAAGACCGAAGTATTACCTGGATATCAAAACCAGACAAAAAAACAGCACAGAAGAGGAAGACTATAGACCAATATCTCTCATGAACTTAAACCTAAAAATCTTCAACATAATATTAAGAAATCCTATCAGACAATGTATAAAAATAATTATATACTATGATAAAATGGGTTTCATTCCAGGTATGCAGGCTGATTCAATATTCAAACCTCAATGTAGTTTACCATATCAACAAGCTAAGAAGAAAAAAAAAAACCATATGATCGTATTGACTGACAGAAAAATAATTTGACAAAATTAGACCTTCATTTCTGATTTAAAAAATAAAACTCTCAGGAAACTAGGAATAGAGGAAAACTTCCCTAACTTAATAAAAAAAATATACAAAATACCTATAGCTAACATCATATTTGGTGAAAGACTAAATGTTTTCTCTCTAAGATTGTGTGATGGTTACCATTAAGTGTCAACTTACAGATGAAAGTATTGTTCCTGGGTGTATCTGTGAAGGTGTTGCCAAAGGAAATTAACCTTTGAGTCAGCAGACTTGGAGAGGCAGACCCAGCCTCCATCTGGGTGGCCACCATCCAATCAACTGCTGACACAGCTAGAATAAAGCAGGCAGAAGGTGGGAGAAACTGACTTTATAACTCTTCCAGCCTTCATCTTTCTCCTGTGCTGGATGCTTCCTCCCTCCAAACATTAGACTCCAAGTTCTTCAGCTTTTGGACTCTTGGACTTACACCAGGGGTTTGCCAGGGTCTCTCCGGCCTTCAGTCACAACTAATGGCTGCAATGTCAGTTTCCCTACTTTTGAGGTTTTGGAACTTGGACTGGCTTCCTTGCTCCTCAGCTTGCAGACTGCCTATTGTGTGACGTCACCTTGTGATCCTGTGAGTCAATTCCCCTTAATAAACTCCCCTTCATTTATACATCTATCGTATTGGTTCTGTCCCTCTAGAGAACCTTAATACAAATTGAGAACAAGGTAAGAATGCATACTCTCACCACTCTTATTTGACACACTACTGGAATTTAGAGCAATAGGAAAGAAAAATGAAATATATACAGATTAAAAAAGGAAAAACGATTGTCCCTGTTTGCAGTTACATGATTATCCGCAGTAGAAAAATCTCAAGAATTCTACCAAAATACCCTCATAAAACTAATAAACGAGTTCAGCAAGTTTGCAGTGTACAAAATCAATATACAAGTATCAATCACATTCTGTATACTAAATATGAATATGTGCCAACCCAAATTTAAAAATCAGTATCATTTCAGTCAGTCCAAAGAAAGTAAAATGCTTACGTACAAACTTAATGAAACACATACAGGGTCTGCATGTTGAAAATTACCAGCTGCTGATACCAGAGATCAAAGAAGACATAAATTAGTTAAAGAGCCATTCTGTGGTCATATTCAGAAGACAATATAGTAAAGTTGTTAACTAGTTTTCTCCCCAAATTTACCTCTAGATTTAATTCAATTTCTGTCAAAATCCCAGCAAGATTTTTGGTAGGCATATGCAAGTTTATTTTTAAATTTATATGAAATGGCATACGTTCTAAAATAGACATAGTAATCTTGAAAAAAATAAAATAGGAGAAATAATTCATTCAGTATTAAGGCTGACTGTATAGCAATCAAAACAGTTTGATTACTGACAGCACAGCAGTCAAGACAGTTTGCTATTTACGTAGGAATCGACAGACAGATCAACGGAAGTGGATAGAGGACTGAGAATTAAACCTACACCAATATCTCTAACTGATTTTTGACAAAGGTGAAAAAGCATTTCAATGGAGAAGGATAACTTTTCAACAAATAGTAATTAAATAATCAATTGGATATCTGTAGTCCAAAGCAATTGGATATTCATAGTCCAAAAATATGAACCTTAATCTACATCTTATACAAAAATTAACTCATAATGCATCAAGGACTTAAATATCAAATGTGAAACTATAAATATTTTAGAAAAATTAAAATATTTGTAATCTAGGGCTAAGCAAACTGTTCTTAGACTTAACACCAAAAGTGTGATTCATAAAATAAACATTTGATAAATTCAATTTCATCAAAATTCCAGACTTTGGGGTTTGGAAATGCTCTGATAGGAGCATGAAAAAACAAGATACAGACTGAGACAAAATATTCACAAACTAGAAAGGACTAGTCTCTCGAGTGTGTAAAAAAATTGCAAGACTCAACAGTTTAAAAATATATAGAATTATAAGGTGGGCAACAGTCGTGAGCACCTACTTACTAAAGCAGATATTCAGATGTCAAATGAACATATGAAAAGATGTTCAACACCATTTCCAATCAAAGAAGAACAAATTTAGACCAGGATATACATTACCTACCTATCTGAATTGTTAAAATAAAAAATAGTAACATTAAATGCTGGCAAGATGCTAAGAAACTGGATCGCACATATATTACTGGTATATGGTGGTAATATAAAATGGTAGGACCATTCTGAGAAGCAGTCAGTGGTTTCTTATAAAACAAGACAGGCAGCTACCGTGCTATTCAACAATTTCATTCTTGGACATTTATCCCAGAGAAACAAATGTTTAGCTGCCCTTTAGCCACTTATCCCTCTGGGTTATGAGAGGACTTTCTTGGTATTAGTATTAGTATTGGAATCACGGTGCTGGTGTTCAAGTAACCCTTACTTTACTTGATAATGGACCCAAAGCACAAGAATAATGATGCATGAAATTCATATAAGACAAAGAGAAGCCATAAAATACTTTCTTTGAGTGGAAAAGTGAAAGTACTCAACTAAGGAAAGAAAAAAAATCATATGCTGAGGTTACTCAGATCTATGGTAAGAATTCATCTTCTATTAGTGAAACTGTGAAGAAGGAAAAAATGGATACTAGTTTCACTGTTGCACTTCAAACTGCAAAAGCTATGGCCACAGTTAGTGATATGGGACAGGTAGTGTACACAGTATGGATATGCTGGAAGAATGGCTTATTCACTTCTCAGGCAGGATACAGTAGGATGACTCAAGATTTCATCACACTAATCAGAATAGTGAGCAATTTAAAATTTATAAACTATTTATTTCTAGAATTTTTTACTTGAGGTTTTTGGATCACAGTTGACTGTAGGTAACTGAAACCACAAAAAGTGAAACTGCACTATATTTTGTACAATGTTACATTGAGGCAAACAGGTTAAAAAGTACGTGAGATTTTTTTTACCACTACATGTAGATCCACACTTTTTTTCAAATAACATAGTTTAGTTAAAAAATAATACTTGTAAAATAAATCGTCATTGATCTTGTTTCCTTCTAGTTGCTGTATTGAGGATACACTTACTGTTATTATGTCATCATTGGCCATTTACCCTTTGATTCATAGCTCCCAAGTTTGTAACCCCCTAATTCATTTAGATCACTGTGGACCTCTATATTGCCAACAGTGACCTCTATATTGCTAAAATCAAACATATGTCAGTCCTAATTCTGCTGGGCCCTCTACTACATTGGTGTCATCCCCAGATGAAAACTTTCTTATCTTGTGATTTCCATGGCATTAAATTTTCCTTTCTGTGGGCAGAGGATTACCTAGGTGCCAAAGCAAGAGACTGAAAGCACAAACTGTTTCAGTATAATAAGGAAAATAGTTAGAATAAGAATAGTCATAATACAAATAAGATATAGAGATATCATGGACAATTATCAATCATTATTATAAACATTATTAATCATTAGCTTTTAAAATTACTCTTTGTTGCATTACTAATATAACCTAGGAATAACCAGCAGGTATTTCTAGTGATGTTGGCACTGAAGGGACATTGTGAGAAGTGCTGATGGGACATTGTGCGAAGTGACCTAGAAGGCAAGAGGTGAGCCTTCTGTCACACCCGCATAAGGGCCGCTTGAGGGCTCCTTGGTCAAGCGGTAACACCAGTGTCTGGGAAGGCACCTGTTACTTAATAGACCGTGAAAGCGAGTCTCTTTTCCTTGGAGGAGTCAGGGAACACTCTGTTCCACCAGCTTCTTGTGGAAGGCTGGATATTATCTAGGCCTGCCCACAGTCATCCGGAGACCTAAACCCCTCCCTGTGGTGCTGTGCTTCAATGGTCACACTCCTTGTCCACTTTCATGCTCCTCTGGTACTCCTGGTTCCTCTTTGAAGTTCATAGTAGATAGCGGTAGAAGAAATAGTGAAGGTCTTAAAGTCTCTGATCTTTCTGATAAGTGCAGAGAAGAAAACGCTGACATGTGCTGCCTTCTCTCTCTCTCTGCTTCAGCTACCTAAAAAGGAAGGGCCTCCCATCCTGTAGTCATGTGACTTGTTTCACCTGGTCAGTCACTTAGAAGATTCACCCTCCTTACCCTGCCCCCTTGTCTTGTATGCAATAAATATCAGTGCACCCAGGAGTTCGGGGCCACTTCCTGTCTCTGCGTCTTGATAGTAGTGGTCCCCTGGGCCCAGCTGTTTTCTCTTTATCTTGTGTCTTTATTTATTACAATCTCTTGTGTCTGCACATGGGGAGGACACCTGCTAAGCCCAGTAGGGCTGGACCCTACACCTTTTCCTCTAGGTACCCCTTTTAATGTTTATTTTCTTTTACCTGCCTTTTAAAATTTTAGCATTTCATGGAGTTCCATCCTCTTTGCCCTGATTTTCACAGCCTCTATACATTCATGAATGACTTCTCTTATACCCATGACTTCAAGTACTATTTACAGATTGATGACTCTCAAATTCATATCTTTTCTGTAAGTCTGGTGAGCCATTCAATAAATATTTCCACTTGGCTGTACCTCTGCATCTCAGGGCAACACGTTTCACCTAATCTTACCCTCTTTGGACATTCCTAACAGTCATTCAGTGCTTCCCTAAATCCAGCCCTCCCTTAGATACTCAGAGTCTATAAAGCTCTTCTTATCAATGTCTACCTAAAGTCGATTCACATTTTTGATTGATAGATTCTAACTTCCTAGTATTTCTGGAATGTGTATCTTCCTTCCAATCACCATGGCTGCTGCTTTGGTTCCAGTTCTCAGTGTTTATTCCCTGGATCATTCAATAGTCTCTTAAATAAAGTCCCTGGAACAGCTCTGGCTTTCTCAAGTATTTCTTCTCATCTGTAACCAATGATTTCACAAAAAAACACAAATTTGGTAACATCAAACCATTGTCTTAAACATTTCAATGATTTCCAAATGTTTCCAGATAAATTTCATATTTCTTAAGTCAGTATCCAAGCCCCACTGTAATCTGTCTCCTGGTTTCTTTCCCAGTCTCTGCTCCTAACTTTCCTTCCCACCCTTGTGCTCAAGTTATACAGAGTTTCAGTATGTCATTTCTACCTCCAAACTTTGGTATGTATTTTTTTCTTCTTCTTATCATACACACTTGTTTCTTGGTATCCATGGGAGATTGGTTTCAGAACCTTATCAGACACCAAAATTTGTGGATACTCAAGTCCCTGATATAAAATAGTACAGTATTCACATATAATCTAGGCACATCCTCCTGTATACTTTAAATCATCTCTAGATTACTTACAATATCTAATGCAATGTAAATAATTGTTATATTCTATCATTTAGAAAGTAATGACATGAATAAATCTGTACATGTTCAGCACAGATGCTTTTTTTAAAAAAAATTTTTGACTCAGTTAGCAGAATCCACAGATGCTGAACCCATGGACATGGAGGTCCAGCTATACTTAATACCTTCTTCATCAAAATAGTCCCATTTACTCTGCAATACAGTTCAGATATCATCTTTCTTACAAATCTTCCCCAGTTTGAGTTAGATGTCGTTCCTCTAGATTTCTGATACCCTGCATATTCATTTACCAGGCTGCTATAACAAAGTACTACAAACTGGGCAACACAAAACAACAGAAATTTATTGGCTCATGGTTCTGGAGGCTGAAAGGCCAAAATCAAGGTGTCGGCAGGCCCATGCTCGCTCTAAATTTTGGAGGAGGCAGTGTTCAACCCTGTATACCTGTTAGTATCTTTTTATGCTATTTACCATAGTTTACTATTAGTTTCCTGTAAGTCCTATAGTATAAACTAAACACTGAGGCCCTGAATGAGTAAAGCTACAGTGGCTATTCATCATTTCTGCCCTTCCAAGATTATGTCTCATATATAAGATGTTTGGCTATTAAATATGGTGTTCCATTGTATCAATGCACAAGTCCTAAAAAGGCACAACTAACCTATGCAATTTGAGCCAGAGAGGGAGTGTGGTAATAAATCAGAAAATAAATTCATATCACAAGTCATGGGGAGCTTTAAAGACATAGAATAAAACGGACAACAATGACAGGTTTTAAGTTCTTATCTCATACTTGGGGTTCACTATCACTCAAACCATAGCACCAACTCTGAGCTTCCCTGTCATAGCACTTTCCTTTGTCCCCTCCTTCACAGAAAATGCTAAATCAATTTGAAAACTGTGCTTTAATTTCCTTTTTCCTTTAATTCCTTGTATCCTGTAAAAGCCTTTTCTTATAGGGTCCTTGCTCTTCCAGCCCCTACAACCTACCCTGGCTCTCACTTTTCATATTCTCCCCCACTTCCCATCACCCATTGGCCCAGACTAACTGTGAAATGCTTGGCTGTTATGTCCTGCCTCATGAATTAGGCCGACAGTGATGGCCCTCCTGATAATAATGAATTCTTGCACCACGCTTTTCTAATACATACAGAAATTTATAATTACTGTCCTATTGGGAGTGATACACCATTCTCTTTAGACCTCAGAACTTTAATTCAACACCCTGAAAAACAGGTCTCCTCTGCTTTTCCCCTACCTCAGTAGCTCAGGATTCACATCTAGGCATTCTCAAATTACAACTTTAACAGCATAGGCCCCTGAATTACCTTCTGTAAATAGAGGGGTTTGGTCCATACGATCTCTGAGAATTTTTTCATCTCAATATAGTATAGTATAGTTATATACAATGGTGACAGGAAGGAAATGTGTAATTGACCCAGGTTACATACTATCTTTCAATACTGAATTGTTATCACATGCCTGGTATCATGTATATGTATATGCACAAACAAATGCACACACACACACGCACATATATATATACACACACATATATATGATTATTTTGAGAGACTGTAAGTCATATGTAATTCTTAATGAATGATAGGTAAATATAGCATACTGCATGACTTTTCATTTACATTAACTGCTTTTGGGAGAATTAAGGAAAAGTTTTACCTTAAAAATTGGTCTGTGTAAATTTTTAAAAAATGCTTTCTTCCTTTTTGCTTCAATCTCATTAATGTAAATTGAAAAATAAACTTATTAGTTTTGCAAAATTTGTTTTCCATTTGCAGTATTTCCCACATATAATTATATTTGAATTGATGTTTTATCTTACCTATTAAAACACATGTAAAAAAAGCCAATTACCTAAAAAGTACTGATGCTGCATTTCTCTAAGAAATTTTGATAGAGGAAGAAAAAAATATATATCTAAAGAAATGTCGATAATTATTGTAAATAGGATTATAAAATTAATTTTTAATAAATGTGAGTCTATAAAAAAGCAAAATATTATTTTTATTACAAGGAAATTCATCTTATTCTGCTATCTTGATTAAAATGTAATATGAAATCTAGATCTTAAAGTTATTATTTTAAAGAAAATTATCAACTTTGTTTTTTGTTTTTTTTTTTTTTTTTTTTTTTTTTGAGACGGCGTCTCTCTCTGTCGCCCAGGCTGGAGTGCAGTGGCCAGATCTCAGCTCACTGCAAGCTCCCCCTCCCGGGTTCCCGCCATTCTCCTGCCTCAGCCTCCCCAGTAGCTGGGACTACAGGCACCCGCCACCTCGCCCGGCTAGTTTTTTTGTAATTTTTAGTAGAGACGGGGTTTCACCGGGTTAGCCAGGATGGTCTCGATCTCCTTACCTCGTGATCCGCCCGTCTCTGCCTCCCAAAGTGCTGGGATTACAGGCTTGAGCCACCGCGTCCGGCAGAAAATTATCAACTTTGAATAAAAGTAGCTGTGCTTCTTTCTCTGGGGTACACTGGAAAAGTTATTTGATATGGAAAAATTGATCAGGATATTTGAGTTAAATAAATATATTAATTCTGATAGTTATATAATTGTAGTAATAATGTGGTGAGTTAAATATAAGTGACAGACAGAACAACATAAAATAAATGTTTTAAAATTATTTTGGTATTATTTCACCCCAGATAATGCCAAAGTACAAACATATGTAAGTGCCATAGCTTAAACTTTCCCAAATTAAATCAGATCTGTTCACTTTAGGAGAGTTCTTAACACTAAATAATAGTTGTAAGAAAGTAAAAGGTAAATACATTTAATATTTAGTCATGCATTTCATTTTCTGTTCATGAGTATAGTTTCTATTATTTGCAAGTTAGGTAAGAAGTGAAAAATAAAAGTAATAAAATAAGTAGAAATGAAAAATTGAAAGATACATTTCTATAGCAAAAGACTGATTTTATTGGAAATAGTCCTAAGAATTAGAAAAAAATGAAAAGATGCTTAATTCTGAAGCACTGTTGAGATTGCTATGGTTCTGGTTAGTCAAATGCTTGTTAATGGGTAATCATTGCTGCTGATCTTTGGTTTCATTTTCTTTTTTCCTGGCTTTCTCCAGAACTTTGCCTTGTACTTTATTAATCCCACCATTGAGATTCATGAAATACTTGGTATATTACCGGATACTGATTGTACAAATGTCAACTGGCTGCTTGTTCCCTGTAGTTTGCCTTGGCTGCACCCTCTACGGTATATTTAACTTCATTTTTATCATTACCAAAGTGACCTTTCAGAAATATATTTTGCTCTACTGATATCTGAACTTCAGTTAAGGCTTTTTTTGAGGAAGGTGTTTGGATTCATTGAACAATGGCAAAATGACCAGTGAAAGTGAAAATCACAGCACAGTTACTGCATAGAGAAGGAGATTCACGTGTCTCCTCTTTCCCACATCTTCCAGGCTGTAGCTGTGGATGATTTAACAGGATGCAGGAGAATAAAATTTGTACTTATAGCCAAACAGGTAATGGGTACAAGTCCAGTTATTAGTAGATAATCAATGCTTTTTTAAAATGATGATTTGATAAAATACTTTCCTTCAGAGGCGTTTAAAAACAGAAAAGATTCTCATTGATTTGAAATATAGTAGGTTTGAATCCAAAGGTATAGATTAACCCATTATGGTTCTTTTACTACCAGTGTATATTTTGGGACAAAAATTCCACTTCGTTAAGGACACACACACACA